>NW_026614684.1:300000-504628 GCF_030052815.1 Hevea brasiliensis
CTCCATATCTTGATCACGAAGATGATTGCTGCTAATTCCAGGTCATGAGTAGGGTAGTTCTGTTCATGTGGCCTTAACTGCCTGGAAGCATAGGCAACCACTTTCCCTTCTTGCATCAATACACACCCTAGCCCATTATGCGAGGCATCACTATAGACCACAAAGTCTTTTCCTGACACTGGCTGTGTTAACACTGGTGCTTCTGTCAACATAGCCTTCAATCTCTCAAAACTGGCTTGGCACTTGTCGTTCCAGCTAAATTTCACATTCTTATGCAACAACTTGGTCATTGGAGCAGCTATGAGAGAGAACCCCTTCACAAATCGTCTGTAGTATCCAGCTAGCCCCAAGAAACTTCTGACCTCAGTTGTATTTCTAGGAGGCTTCCATTCCATCACTGCTTCTATCTTTTTGGGATCTACTCTAATCCCCTCAGCTGACACTATGTGTCCAAGAAAGGAGATCTCACTCATCCAAAAATCACACTTGGACAACTTAGCATACAGCTTCTTTTCTCGCAGGGTTTGCAGAACAATCCTCAAATGTTCATCATGTTCTTCCCTGGTCTTGGAATACACCAGAATATCATCAATAAAGACCACTACAAACCGATCTAAGTATGGATGGAAGATACGGTTCATAAGGTCCATAAATGCTGCGGGTGCATTTGTTAACCCAAACGGCATCACTAGAAATTCATAGTGCCCATACCGAGTTCTGAATGCAGTTTTTGACACATCTGTATCCTTTACCCTCAGCTGATGATATCCTGATCTGAGATCAATTTTTGAAAATACACCGGCTCCTTTCAACTGATCAAACAGATCGTCGATTCTGGGCAATGGATATTTATTCTTCACAGTTACTTTATTCAACTGCCGGTAATCAACACACAATCTCAAGGTTCCATCCTTCTTCTTCACAAATAGCACCGGAGCTCCCCACGGTGACACACTGGGGCGTATGAACCCCTTATCAAGCAACTCTTGCAACTGAGTTTTCAACTCCCTCAATTCAGTGGGTGCCATCCTATAAGGAGCAATAGAAATGGGTCTTTGTGCAGGCATTACCTCAATAGCAAACTCGACTTCCCTTCGGTGGTAAACGGGCAACTCCTCAGAAACACATCCGGGAAGTCTCTTCGTGGGTATATCACACAAGTTTGGCTTAGCTTGCCTAGTATCAACCACGTGTGCTAGGTAAGCTTCACACCTTTTCTCATCAATCTTCTTGCAATCGTGGTGAGATAACATTGGACAGAAATCATCCTTTCACCCACAATGTTGATCTCATTACCCTCGAAGTTTTGAGAAATCCTCTTCAATTTGCAATCAACTATTGCCTGATGACGTGACAACCAGTCCATTCCCAAAATCACGTCAAACTCGTGGAAGGGCAATTCAATTAGGTCTGCCGAGAATTCATACCCCTGAATCCTCAACGGGCAACCTTTATACACCTTATTCACTACCACACTGTGGCCTAGTGGATTTGTGACCAGAATGTCTTGATCACTCTCCTCATGAAACTCCTCTCATGGGTAGTTTGATGCAAATGTAGGAATGAGTGGATCCTGGATCCACCAATGCAAGTACGTAGTGTTGTAGAGGGAAAACGTACTCGATGACATCCGGCATCTTGCTCCTCCTGAGCTCTGATGGCATAAGCCCTAGCTGGCATTCTAGTGTCTGGCCTCTCAGCTGACTCGGATGCAGGCCTTAGTGATGGACCAGCTACCTCAGGTTTACCAGGCTTCCTACCTCTTTGTGGTGCAGGAGCAGGTCTGTTAGTTTGTGTTGGAGCAACTGTAGTAGTCCTCTTCGGACAATTCTTGATCTGATGTTCTGTTGATCCACACCGTAAGCATGCACCAGTCACTCGCCAACATTCCCTTATGCCACTTCGGACAAGATCGACAGTGTAAGATGTAGGGCTGGTCCCTAAACACCGTCCCCCGGAGAGCGCCCATTGATGGTGTGGACTGGCCTCTCCTAGGTGTAAAGCGTGGTGCAGGCCTCGAGATCGACCACGACCACTGTGGTGGTCTGAACTCGAGCAGAGGACCCTTACTTCTTCTTTGGGGAGCAGAGAATGCACTGGACTGACCCGGACCTCTCTTCTGCTGTCTTTCCCTTCTATTTTGTTCATTAATTCTAACCCTTTCCACTTTTGATGCAGCATCCACTAGTTTAGAAAAATCCGTAATCTCCAGTGCTGTGATCATGACTTTGATGTTGTCATTGAGCCCTTCCTCAAACCGTCGCACCTCTCTCGCCTCGTAGGGACTATCTCCCTCCCATACCGCTCGGTCGACAAATTCACGCTCATACTCGCCATCGACAACCGCTCTGCCTCGCATCGATAAATTCCCTTCTTCGCTCCTCTAAATATACTTTGCTAATATACTTCTTCCTGAACTCCGCAAGGAAGAATTCCTGTAATTCGTTAGGTTGCACCTCATGGTTCGTGTCCCACCACTGATACGCGTCATCTTGAAGTAGGGACACAGCACCCACCAGGTTCTGCTCAGGGGTGCAGTTTAGCTGTTTCAGTACTCTGATGGTTCTGTCCAACCAATTTTCCGCAGCCATGGGATCATCCTCCCTCTTCCCAAAGAAGTCTGACCCCATGTTTCCGTAATTTCTCGGATGAGATTTTTGTGGTGCTGGTGGAGGTTGTGGCTGTGGTTGTGGTGGTGGAATTGCCCCCATCATTTGCCGATAGAATTCGGTCATTTGTTGAAATAGCGCAAACTGAGGTTGAGCAGGTGCCTCAGCTGCTGGTGGAGCAGATTCTACCCTGCCCCCAGACTCAGCCCTTGGTGGAGCATGACTCTCCACCTCTTCATCAACTGCTCTTTGCAAGGTGATCCATGTCCTATTCAAAATAAGAAGACAAACAGATCGCATCGTTGTCACCTCAACATTTACAAATGCAATGCAATGGTATGTACTCTATCTAGGCCTGTAACGCCTAAACCGATGCTCGATACCACTAAATGTGACACCCTTACCCGCCTACGTAGCAGCGAGCAAGTTATGCCACTCGATGTGTCGGAACATCAATTCATGTTTTAATTTCAATTTATCCCTTATTATTTATTTATTTATAATTTTTGAAAAATCTATATTTACTAAATTTTATAGAAAATCCGTGAGTGCCGCTATATTTTGGAAAACAGTTCTTGCACTGCTTAAAAACACTCCCAATCTAAGTACAATCTCAATCTCAAGCATTTCTCAAATCAATTCAGTATTCCACAATTTACATTCAACTCATATTCACCAAGTTCAATGAGAAATACTCATATTTAATTCTGAACACAGTTCATAGATAATTACAGCAAAAATATAAGTACATGAGTTTATAATGTACATAACAAAAGTTTACAAAATACAAAATAACAAAATATCAAAATATCACCTATGGCCTAATGTCCTACCAAATGCACGCAATGTGAGGTGACTCGAACTCGTGTGCGGTATATGATAGCTCACCCAAGATGCGGTCTGCTGGACTCCCCAGCTAAATCTCCAGTACCTGCGCGTGGCAAAAGCGACGCGCTAAGCAATTCTGCTTAGTGGTGACAATATAAAATATAATAAAATAAAATATAATAAAATATGCATAATGTAGGTTTACATTTTTGGGTGGACTAAATTTCAATTATTTATTGCAATATTATTCGATTAAAGTTGAGTAAGATTTATTAACACTGCCCGAGTAACCTATACTAGTTGACTGGACTGGATAAACGGGTAAACTGGCACAGGGTACTAAGTACCTCGGACCATCACACCATCGGTCACATTGTGTCTCCCGGTGTGCAACTGAGCGACTAATAAGTCAATAATTATTGGGGTTAAACCCAAGTATAACAACTCACCGTCATAGCCAAAGGCTATTATGTTGAGAATGGCATGGGATGCCATGAAATACAGAACGGCATGAAGCCATATGCAGTACTGCTAACAGAACCCTATTGGCATGCCAACCTATCCAAACCAATCACATTAAGACTACTAGGGCATTTAACACTTTTAATTTGTGTAATTCTTTGAAATTGAAATTTTAATGATTACTATTCATTTCATTAGTCAACCAAAATGTTGACTTTTGCATTGACAATAGGTAAATTAGGTTAAATATCATCAACATACCACATTTTACATTTTAAACTTGTTGGTATTGGTTGCCAACACCATCTCTAAGCTTAATGATAATTAGACAAAATTTTCAGTTTTCATGCTTTAACTTTACTGTTCCATTAGTCACCTTTGCAGTGGTATTTTGGAAAAGTGATCAACATGAAAGTTATTCCTTATTTTGTCTAGATGAATTTCTTTTTTTGAATCACTCCATTTGGAGTTTTGTAGCTCAAGTTATGGCCTAAACACCATAACTGGCCGGATTGGGCAGATTCCAAAATTCTGGGCAAAACTGATTCTGCCAGATTTGGTGTCTCAAGTTTGGTTGGCAATTTGACTAGGTTATGATCATAATTTGGGTCAGGTTTCTTCATGAAAGTTGTTGGTCTATATGTCACCTTGTTGCTGGTAAAATTTTAGGTCAATTGGACCTTTCTACATTGAGTTATGGCCAAATGACCAAACACTGTTCATTTGGTCATTTTGCCCAGGCAGAGTGCAGGTCACCCGAATTAAGGCAAGCTTTTGGTCAAGTTGGTTTGGTTTTCTGGGCATGGTTTCTTCATCAAAGTTGTGCCATTATATGTCTAGTTTTATTTCCAATTGGCCAAACACCAATTGAACCTCTACAATTCAAGTTATGGCTGTCCAAACAGGCTGGACTCATAGCCACACCTGCAGGTCACCCAAGGCAGCCACTCCAACCTCAAATCCCACAACCCAATTCACTTCATTTCTGGTTCAAACCAAACCAAATGGTCACTAATTGACCATTAAAACCTACTTCTATCATCACAAGATCAAAGTCTCATTTTCCCCCCTCCAAACCCTAACTCAACATTATCAAACTTGCATTTTCACTTTATTTCTTCAATCTACTTAGCAAATACACATTGTGGGCAGCCCCAATACCCTTTTAACTTCATTAAACTCAACACCATCAAACCCTAACCATGGCTGCCAGAAATAAGGGATGGCATACCAATGTCTTTCATCAAGTTTCTTTGTCATTTAATCACCAATATAATGCTTAAACACGGAATTGAATTTAAATTTAAGGTTTTGGTCACTAACCTCTTTTAGCTCAAATCCAAGCCAACCAAAACTTTAATTTTTCTTCAAGATTTTTCTGCCCAAAGCTTCCTCAAGGTGTGGGGTGAATTTTTTGTGAAGACAACTAGGGCTTTTATGGTGTGGAAGCTAGGGAAAATCAAGCTTGAAAAAGCTTGTCCATGGAGGTTAGGGAAAATTGGTTTACGGCAAGGAAGAAGAGGAAATGGAAATCTGATTTCTTTCTCTCATTTTTCAGCCCATTTTGTCTTTTTAAACATATTTATGCCATGTGTCAACACTTGAGTGGGTGAAGGCACACTAATGACATCATGTGATGTCATAAATTCCCATTTAATTCATTTTTTTTTCTTTTCTTTTCTACTCATTTTCAATTCAACTTTTAGTAATATTTATTCACATTTTATGTCATAATAATTATTTACTTAACTGGACAAGTCGGTCAAAAATCACCTTTGAAGGCGAAATGACCAAAATGCCCTCCGTTTGGCTTAACGGGCCAAAATTGTCTGTACCGATTGAAAAATTTTTCTAAGTATTTTCTTGGCATTCTAATGCCATAAGAACCTCAATAACCCTTCTCTGGAGTCCCAAAAATTATTTTATAATTTTTCCCCCGGGTCTAGGGCTCCTAGTTGCGAGAACCGCAACTTCTCACTAGGTTACCCATCGCTAGGGCACCGGCTCATTTAATTTGGTTGTATTTTATTTCTAAAATTTTTGCTAAATTTTTATTATTAATATTTGAGTTAATTATAGTCCCTCACTTTAGTTTAAATATTTTTCCATACATTCTAGCTGTCCGGACCGACACCGATCACCGGAACAGTAGACTGTACGGACTAGCTAAAGTGAGGATGTTACATTTAAGGTTGTTTGAAAGTGATTCAAATCTGAATTTTTAAATTTGTTTGAATGAGATTCAAATCTGAATTTTTAAATTTATTTGAATCATATTCAAATCTGGATTTTTTAAGTTGAATATGAGATATTCAATTTATTTTAAGTATGTATATTTTCTTTAATTGTTACATAGTGATATGCATGATGGATGATCATGGACTATAAAAGACTAATGTGATTAGATTTATTTCTTTTATGTTTCTTTGGTATTGTAAATTAATTAATTTATTTTAATTTATTTTGGGCATGTATTATTAAGTTTGTAATAATTTTTGAGTTGTAATTTCATTTATTTAAGTTCTTGTAAATTCGCCTTGGTATGCCAAGGATTACTATGTAATTGGATTACAAGAAGTTCAAGTAGGTCAACAACATTGGTGGGTCCAGTGGGAGGAATTCAAGATCAAGTGTTGATTATGTACTCCTTCAGCAACTCTTGTAAAATGAATGAATGAAATGCACCTAGGAATGCCCTTAGAAAGTCCATGATCATACCATATTTACTGCTTATCCATGAATGCATGAGATGTATGGGAAAATATGCAATTATATGATATATGCATGCTAAATGGATAATGTGCAAATTGAGACCTAAATAGTAATTAGGATGACCATAAAATCTTCCAAACAAATGATTAAGTTGGAAATGCTATAATTAAAGTAATTATAACATAGGCTCTCCATTGGGACAATTATTTTAAGAAATTTTAAATAGTTGCATAAGATGCAATTAATTTAAAAGATTTTCTTAATAATAATTGTTAAGCATGAGATACTGTAAATATGTAAATGGTTTGGTGGCCAATATTGGATGTACCTGAGGACATTAAAATTATTTGCATAATTACTAGCTCAATGGGATCAACTTAACTAATGCAAGATAAGTCAATAATGGATGTACCTGAGATTTTGAGCATTAGGGGCTAGGTAAAGGATTGAACCTCACATGAGATGTGATGGGCAAAGAGTTGCTCACTTATAGTTTATTGTAATTCCAATAATGGATGTACCTGAGGATGATCAATAGAATTATAAGAATTCAATCACCCACTAGAAATCCATCCAACTAGGATTTTCATTTTCTACTTTGGAAGTGTAGGATTCGCTAAGTTAGTGGGAGGACCAATTTGATTAAAAGACCATAATCATTTTGGTTAATTACTTGATACATTTACTAATTAATCTGGTTATTTTCTACAGTTAATTTTCTGATAATAATGAGCACAGAACAACCACCACCATCCAATATCCTTGCAAGCATACTTGATCGCAATAGGTTGACAGGACCTAATCTCTCTGATTGGCTAAGAAATTTGAAACTTGTCCTGAACCTTGAACATATAGGATATGTTCTAGATTCAAATGTTCCTGATCCCTTACCTCTAGAGGCCACTCAACAGGAACATGAAACTTTGGACAAGTGGAAGGAGCATGATATGAGAGCTAAGTGTTACATGCTTGCTTCCTTGAGTAATGAGTTACAGAAGCAGCATGAGAACATGCAGAGTGCGAGTGAGATCCTCCTTCACCTACAAGAGTTATATGGTGAGCACAGTAGGAATGCTAGGTGTGAGATATCTAGGCAGCTGTTCTGCATGAGGATGTCTGAGGGACAGAATGTTGGGGATCATGTCCACAAGATGATTCGACTGATTGAGCAGTTGGAACATCTTGACTTCAATGTGGATTTCAAACTATAGACGGATTTGATCCTTCAGTCCCTTCCTGAGTCTTTTGGGAATTTTGTGACAATTTTCCATATGACTCAACAGGAATGCACCTTAGCTAGTTTACTTAACATGCTGGTTATTGCCCAAAAGAATATATTGGGCAATAAAGGAAAAGAGGTAGCTTTGATTGCATCTTCTTCTACTGGAAAGTGCAATAAGAAGAAGGGCAATAAGAAAAAGAAACCTTAGATTCCTGGTCCTTTTAAGAAAATAGCTAAACAGAAAGGGAAGACTAAAGCTGATGGAGGCAAAGTAAAGTGTTTCTACTACCAGAAGGATGGGCACTGGAAAAAGAACTGCCCAGAGTATCTTGCTTCTCTGAAGAACAAGAAGGATAGTGTAACACCCTCTTTGTAGCAACTCCGTACATTCTACTGTTCCGGTGACCAGTGTCGGTCCGGACAGCTAGAACGTCTGGAAAAATATTTAAACTAAAGTGAGGAATCATAATTAACTCAAATATTAATAAGAAAAATTTAGGAAAAAAATTTAGAAATAAAATACAACCAAGTTAAATGAGCCGGTGCCCTAGCGATGGGTAACCTAGTGGGAAGTTGCGGTTCTCACAACTAGGAGCCCTAGACCCGGGGAAAAATTCATAAAATAATTTTTGGGACTCCAGATAAGGGTCATTGTGGTTCCTATAGCATTAGAATGCCAAGAAAATATTTAGAAAAAAATTTCAATTCGTACAGACAATTTTGGCTCGATAAGCCAAACGGAGGCCATTCTGGTCATTTCGTCTTCAGAGATGAATTTTGGCCGACTTTTCCAGTTAAGTAAATAATTATTATAACATAAAATATTAATAAATATTGCTAAAAATTGAATTGAAAATGAGTAGAAAAGAAAAAAAAAGAAAATGGAATAAATGAGAATTTTGACATCATTATGATGTCATTAAAACTCCAATGACCAATCATATTGTGACACATGTCCTTAACCCATTTAAAATCAATAAAATGGGCAGAAAATGAAATAAAAATCTAGCTTTCTTCTTCTTCTTCTTCTTCCCATTTTCAGCCGTGAATCTTTTCTTCTTCCATTAAAATTCCTTTCATTTTCTCTCTTCCAAACCTTGAATTCTCACCACTAAACCTTAAGTTCTCTTCATTAAAAATTATCCTTACCTCTTGGGAAGGTGTTTGGCAGCCAAGAAAACTAAAGAAAGTGAGGGAAAAATCTAAGTTGGGTCAAGAGAAAATTCTGCCACTAAGGTTAGTGCTATATCTTTCCATTTTTTTCCTTTAAATTTGAAGTTAGGTATATGGATTTAGTTAGAAATTCATGAAATTAAAAGAACATATCCATGTATGGACCACTTAAAATTTGTTGGCAGCCTTAGTGATGGAAGTGTTGATGAGTTTTGAATGAATTTAAGTTGTATATGGGTGGTCTTGAATGTGAGTATGAGACATAAATATCATTAAATATGTTGAATTGATGTATGTGCATTAATGGATATTGGAAAATTAGGGTTTTGAGCTATATTAGGGTTTGGCCATATTGATGGTAAATGGAAGTTTTAATGGTCAATCAGTGACCATTTGGTTATGGGTAAACAAGAAATAAAGTGTGTTTAGTGATGGGATTTGGGTTTAGTGTGGCTGCCCTAGGTGACCTGCAGAATTAGACATGAGTCCAGCAGGTTTGGGCAGCCATAACTTGAATTATAGAGGTTCAATTGGTGTTTGACCAATTGGACATGAAACTAGACACATAATGGCACAACTTTGGTGAAGAAACCATGCCCATACGACCAAACCAAGTGGACGAAAAGCTTGCCCCAATCCGAGTGACCTGCAGTCTATTTCTGCAGAATGACCAAATGAACAGTGTTTGGTCATTTGGCCATAACTCAAAGTAGAATGGTCCAATTGACCTGAAATTTTACCCAAAATAAGCTGAGATATGACCAGAACCTATCCAACAAGCGAGTTGAAGTCACTGTTCACTGCACTGTAGATATGGTCAGTCCAGAAAAATTTCAATCCGGCCATTTATGGTTTTTGGACCATAACTTGAGCTACAAAACTCCAAATGGAGTGATTCAAAAAAGGAAACTCAACTAGACAAAATAAGGAACAACTTTCATGTTGGTCATTTTTCCAAATTTCCACTGCAAAATTGACCAATGGAACAGTAAAGACAAGGAGTAAAAACTGAAAATTCTGCCTAACTAACATTAAGCTTAGAAATGGTATTGGCAGCCAATACCAACAAATTTTGAATGCAAAATGTGGTATTTTTATGATATTAAAACCAATGTACCTATTGCCTATGCAAAAGTCAACATTTTTGTTGACCAATGAATGGAATAGTAACACTAAAACTTAAATTCCAAAAATTGTGAAATTTAAAAGTGTGAAATGCCCTAGTATACCTAACAAGATTGGTTTGGATAGCTTGGCATGCCAATAGGGTTTAGTTAGCAGTACTGCACATGGCATTATGCCATTCTATGATTTCATGGCTTTTAGCCATTCTAACATTGTGTTGAGACTTGGCCTTGTGCCTAATATTATTACAGCTTATTAGCTGTTCTGTTGCACACCGGGAGATACATATGTGACCGATGGTGTGACGGCCCGAGGTACTTGATACCTAGTGCTAGTTTACCCGTTTATCCAGTCCAGTCATTCAGTATAGGTTACTTGGGCAACCAAAAATGAAAGTGGATAAATTTAATGAAATAATGAATATGACAAGTACAAAATAAGTAAGTCTACAAATACTCAAGGAAAATTTATTTGCAATGAGACATCAATACATTCACTGCATATTTACTTTCTGTTATTTCTTTTTATTTTATTATTAGCATCACTAAGCATTATTGCTTAGCGCATTGCTTTTACCACGCGTAGGTTCTGGAGATACTAACTAAGAGCCCAGTAGACCACAGACTGGGTGAGACTTCCTGCAGCTCTGCATAGTGTCCGTGTCACCTCACCATCTTTAGTGCATTGGTAGGACACTAGCTTTCATTTTGGTATTTTGTAACTAACTTTTATTTTCTCTTATGTAATTCAGACTTATGTAATGTATTTTGATGTTAATGTAAATAAATGGAAATTATGTTTATGAATGGAAAATTGAGTATTTATTTATTGCTTATGTATGAATACCATGAGAAATGAATGATTGAGAAATGGAAATGTTGTTTAAAAATATTGAGATTTTGATGATTATTGGAGTTTGAGAATGATTGGAAATGATTAGTGGAAGTGTTTTTCACAGGTTCCGAAGAACTGTTTTCTTCATTTTTAGCCTGTACTCTGCCGGATTTTCTATAAAATTTTCGGAACCTCAAATAAATTATAATTTCAATAAATGACTTAAATGAATTATATTTCACAAATTATATTCAAAACTATGATAAAAATAAATTAAGGAAGAATAAAAATGGTTGAGATAAAATAGAGTGTTCCGGTACACTGTGTGACATATTTTACTCGGATATACTATAGACGGGTGGGGGGTGTCACATTTAGTGGTATCAGAGCACGGTTTAGGCGTTTCTGGGCCTAGATTGAGTCCATACCATGCATTGCATTTGTAAGAGTCGAGGTGACACTAATAGAGATCTGTTTGTCTTTGTTATTTTGATTAGGATATGGACCCCACATCTCAGAGGGCAGTTGAGGAGGAAGTGGAGAGTCATGCTCCACTGCAGAGTCGAGACCGGGAGTAGGGAGAACTGCCCATCGAGCTCGCTCAACCTCCATAGGCTGTGTTCCAGCAAATGGCCGAATTCTTCAAACAAATGGCTGGGGTAATGCCACCACCACCACCACCTTCACAACCGAAATCACACTTGGAAAGATTGAGAAAATTAGGAGCAGTGGACTTCTTTAGCAAGAGAGAAGATGATTATGTTGCAGCCGAAAATTGGTTGAACAGAACAGGCAGAGTTTTAAAACAACTCCACTGCACTCCTGAACAAAATCTAAAAGCTGTATCTCTGTTGCAAGATGATGCATATGAATGGTGAGATACGGTGTCTAGTGAAGTACAGTCAGAAGTTCCGAATTCAAGAAGAAATATGTGGGTAGTGTATACCTAGAAGAGAGAAGAAGGGAATTCATTAACCTAAGGCAGAGACAGTTGATAGTGGCCGAGTATGAAAAGGAATTTGTTAGATTGAGCCGCTACGGGAGGGAGATAGTCCCTAATGAAGCTGAAAGGTGTAAGAGATTTGAAGAGGGATTAAATGACAATATAAAGATCATGATCACTGCCTTGGGAATCACAGACTTCACAAGTTAGTGGAAGCTGCAATAAAAGTTGAAAAAGTAAGAATAAGTGAGCAGACTAGAAGGGAGAGACAGCAGAAGAGGGGCCTGGGTCAGTCTAGTTCATCTCCTGCACCTAGGAAGAAGTTCAGAGGTCCACCTACACAGAGCTCAGGTCAACCACAAGGTCAGGGTCAGTCTCAGGGGCCCAGGCCACAGTTCACCCCTAGGAGAGGTCAGTCCACACCATCAGTGGGCAACTCTCTATGGACGGGGTTCAGGGGACTAGCCCCAGCATCTTCTGCATGTCCACATTGCCTAAAGTAGCATAAGGGGGAGTGTTGGAGAGTGCCGAGTGCCTGCTTAAGGTGTGGGCCAACAGAGCATCAGTTGAGGAATTGTCCACGTAGAACTACTACAGCTGCTCAAACACAAGCAGACAGACCTGCTCCTACACCACAAAGAGGTAGGAAATCTGGCAAATCTGAAGCAGTGGGACCATCACAGAGGCCTGAAGGTAAAGAGATTTTAGTTATGGGGGGAAGGACAGATTTCTTATCCAATGTCATCTCAGCCACAATTGCAAGAAAACTGATGAGAAAAGGCTGTGAAGCCTACCTAGCACATGTGGTGGATACTAGGCAGGCTAAGCCAGATCTGTGTGACATACCCATAGTAAAAGACTTCCCAGATGTGTTCCCTGAAGAATTGCCTGGTTTGCCACCAGAAAGGGAAGTTGAATTTGCTATTGAGATACTGCCGAGTACAGCACCAATCTCTATTTCTCCTTATAGGATGGCACCCACGGAATTGAAGGAACTGAAAATCCAGTTACAAGAGTTGCTAGATAAGGGGTTCATACACCCCAGTGTGTCACCATGGGGAGCTCCAGTGTTGTTTGTGAAAAAGAAGGATGGGACTTTGAGGTTATGCATCGATTACCGGCAGTTGAATAAAGTGACTGTGAAGAACAAATATCCATTGCCTAGAATTGATGATCTATTTGATCAGTTGAAGGGAGCAGGAGTATTTTCTAAAATTGATCTTAGATCAGGGTATCATCAGTTAAGGGTGAAGGATGTAGATGTGCCAAAGACTGCATTCAGGACTCGGTATGGGCATTATGAGTTTCTGGTGATGCCCTTTGGCCTAACAAATGCACCAGTAGCATTCATGGACCTTATGAACCGTATCTTCCATCCATACCTAGATCGGTTCGTAGTGGTCTTTATTGATGATATTTTGGTGTATTCCAAGACCAGGGAAGAACATGATGAGCATTTGAGAATTGTTTTGCAAACCTTGAGAGAAAAAAAGATGTATGCTAAGTTGTCCAAGTGTGACTTCTGGTTGAATGAGATTGCATTCCTTGGACACATAGTGTCAGCTGATGGGATTAGAGTGGATCCCAAGAAAATAGAAGCAATGATTTAATGGAAGCCTCCCAGGAATACAACTAAGGTCAGAAGTTTCTTGGGGCTAGCTGGGTATTACAGAAGATTTGTGAAGGGATTTTCCTTAATAGCTGCTCCAATGACCAAGTTGTTACACAAGAATGTCAGATTTGACTGGAATGACAAGTGTCAGACTAGTTTTGAGAAGTTGAGGGCTATGTTGATAGAGGCACTAGTGTTAACACAGCTAGTGTCAGGAAAGGACTTTGTGGTCTACAGTGATGCCTCTCATAATGGGTTAGGGTGTGTACTGATGCAAGAGGGGAAGGTGGTCGCTTATGTTTCCAGACAGCTAAGGCCACATGAACAGAATTACCCTACCCATGATCTAGAGCTTGCAACAATTATCTTCGCACTGAAGATATGGAGGCACTACTTATATAGTGAAAACTGCTACATTTACATAGACCACAAAAGTCTAAAATATTTGCCAACTCAGAAGGAGCTCAACCTTAGACGGAGGCGATGGATTGAGTTCCTGAAGAACTATGATTGTGTAATTGACTACCATCCTAGGAAGGCAAATGTAGTTGCTGATGCTTTGAGCAGAAAATCCATCATAGCTTTGAGATCATTGAATGCCCGTCTATCTTTGGTTCAAGATGGAGCTATTTTGGCTGAGTTGCAAGTGAGGCCAAACCTGCTACAGCAGATTTTAGATGGGCAAAAGGTAGATGAAAAGTTAATGGCTATTATGAACAAAATCTCAGAGGGAAAAGCAATTGACTATGAGGTGAAAGCAGATGAGTGTCTGTACTACAAAGGAAGAGTATGTGTACCAGATAATGGGGAATTGAAAGCCAGTATTCTGAAAGAGGCATATGCCAGTGTTTATGCTATGCACCCAGGAAGTACAAAAATGTATCATGATCTGAAGCTTCAGTATTAGTGGCCTGGTATGAAGAAGGACATAGCTGACTATGTGACTAAATGCTTGACATGTCAGCAAGTTAAGGCAGAACATCAAGTTCCATCGGGTTTGCTACAGCCTATACGCATACCTGAATGGAAATGGGATCGGGTCACCATGGATTTTGTAAGTGGTCTACCTCTCACCCAAAAGAAGCATGATGCAGTATGGGTGATAGTAGATAGATTGACGAAGTCAGCACACTTTCTGCCAGTTAGGACTGATTACTCACTAGAGAAATTAGCAGAATTGTATATCAGTGAGATAGTTAGATTGCATGGAATTCTACTTTCCATCATATCTGATCGAGACCCAAGGTTTACATTGAGATTTTGGAAGAAGTTACATGAATCCTTGGGTACACAACTCCACTTCAGCACAGCTTTCCATCCTCAAACGGATGGGCAATCAGAAAGAGTAATCCAGGTAAACAATTGAAACCAATTGAATTAATACAAATATTGAACTAAAATGATAATAATAACATGAAATATATGTCAGGTCCTTGAGGATATGCTGAGGAGTTGTGTCATTGAGTTTGAGGGAAGTTGGGATAGATACCTCCCACTGGCAGAATTTGCATACAACAATAGCTACCAAGCTAGCATCCAAATGGCCCCGTATGAAGCACTGTATGGGAGAAAATGTAGAACTCCAGTGTGCTGGACTGAATTGGGCGAAGACAAACTGGTAGGCCCAGACTTGGTGAAACAGACTGAAGAGAAGGTAAAACTAATCAAAGCCAATCTGAAGGTTGCCTCAGACAGACAGAAATCCTATGCCGACTTGAAGAGAAAAGAAATAGAATATGCGGTTGGCGACAAAGTGTTCCTCAAGGTGTCACCGTGGAAGAAGGTACTGAGGTTTGGAAGAAAAGGTAAGTTGAGCCCTAGGTTCATTGGCCCATATGAAGTCATTGAACGTATTGGACCAGTAGCCTACAGGCTAGCTTTACCACCAGAGCTGGACAAGATCCACAATGTGTTCCACGTGTCTATGCTAAGAAGATACCACTTAGATCCTTCACATGTCATCTCCATGGAAGAAATTGAAGTACAACCGGATTTGACATATGAAGAAGAACCCATAAGGATCCTAGCTCGGGAAGTGAAAGAGTTGAGGAATAAGCAGATTCCACTGGTGAAAGTGCTTTAGAGGCACCACAATACCGAAGAGGCAACATGGGAAAATGAAGAGATGATGAGGCAACAGTTCCCTCAACTGTTTGCATTAGGTAAATTTCGAGGATGAAATTTAAATTAGAGGGGAAGAGTTGTAACACCCTCTCTGTAGCAACTCTGTACATTCTACTGTTCCGGTGACCAGTGTCGGTCCGGACAGCTAGAACGTCCCGAAAAATATTTAAACTAAAGTTAGGAACCATAATTAACTCAATTATTAATAAGAAAATTTTAGGAAAAAATTTTAGAAATAAAATACAACCAAGTTAAATGAGCCGGTGCCCTAGCGATGGGTAACCTAGTGGGAAGTTGCGGTTCTCACAACTAGGAGCCCTAGACCCTGGGAAGAATTCATAAAATAATTTTTGGTGAAACAGACTAAAGAGAAGGTAAAACTAATCAAAGCCAATCTGAAGGTTGCCTCAGACAGACAGAAATCCTATGCCGACTTGAAGAGAAAAGAAATAGAATATGCGGTTGGCGACAAAGTGTTCCTCAAGGTGTCACCGTGGAAGAAGGTACTGAGGTTTGGAAGAAAAGGTAAGTTGAGCCCTAGGTTCATTGGCCTATATGAAGTCATTGACCGTATGGGACCAGTAGCCTACAGGCTAGCTTTACCACCAGAGCTGGACAAGATCCACAATGTGTTCCACGTGTCTATGCTAAGAAGATACCACTTAGATCCTTCACATGTCATCTCCATGGAAGAAATTGAAGTACAACCGGATTTGACATATGAGGAAGAACCCATAAGGATCCTGGCTCGGGAAGTGAAAGAGTTGAGGAATAAGCAGATTCCACTGGTGAAAGTGCTTTAGAGGCACCACAATACCGAAGAGGCAACATGGGAAAATGAAGAGACGATGAGGCAACAGTTCCCTCAACTGTTTGCATCAGGTAAATTTCGAGGATGAAATTTAAATTAGAGGGGAAGAGTTGTAACACCCTCTCCAGAGCAACTCAGACATTCTACTGCTCCTGACTGTCGGTCCGGACAGCTAGAACGTCCGGAAAAATATTTAAACTAAAGTTAGGAACCATAATTAACTCAATTATTAATAAGAAAATTTTAGGAAAAAATTTTAGAAATAAAATACAACCAAGTTAAATGAGTCGGTGCCCTAGCGATGGGTAACCTAGTGGGAAGTTGCGGTTCTCGCAACTAGGAGCCCTAGACCTAGGGAAAAATTCATAAAATAATTTTTGGGACACCAGAGAAGGGTCATTGAGGTTCCTATGGCATTAGAATGCCAATAAAATATTTAGAAAAAATTTTCAATCGGTACAGATAATTTTGGCTCAATAAGCCAAACGGAGGGCATTTTGGTCATTTCGTCTTCAGAGATGATTTTTGGCCGACTTGTCCAGTTAAGTAAATAATTATTATAACATAAAATATTAATAAATATTGCTAAAAATTGAATTGAAAATGAGTAGAAAAGAAAAAAAAAGAAAATGGAATAAATGAGAATTTTGACATCATTATGATGTCATTAAAACCCCAATGACCAATCATATTGTGACACATGTCCTTAACCCATTTAAAATCAATAAAATGGGCAGTAAATGAATGAAAAATCCAGCTTTCTTCTTCTTCTTCCCATTTCTTGTCGTAAACCTTTTCTTCTTCCATTAAAATTCCTTTCATTTTCTCTCTTCCAAACCTTGAATTCTCACCATTAAACCTTAAGTTCTCTTCATTAAAAATTATCCTTACCTCATGGGAAGGTGTTTGGCAGCCAAGAAAACTAAAGAAAGTGAGGAAAAATCTAAGTTGGGTCAAGAGAAAATTCTGCCACTAAGGTTAGTGCTATATCTCTCCATTTTTTTCCTTTAAATTTGAAGTTAGGTATATGGATTTAGTTAGAAATTCATGAAATTAAAAGAACATATCCATGTATGGACCACTTAAAATTTGTTGGCAGCCTTAGTGATGGAAGTGTTGATGAGTTTTGAATGAATTTAAGTTGTATATGGGTGGTCTTGAACATGAGTATGAGACATAAATATCATTAAATATGTTGAATTGATGTATGTGCATTAATGGATATTGGAAAATTAGGGTTTTGAGCTATATTAGGGTTTGGCCATATTGATGGTAAATGGAAGTTTTAATGGTCAATTAGTGACCATTTGGTTATAGGTAAACAAGAAATAAAGTGTGTTTAGTGATGGGATTTGGGTTTAGTGTGGCTGCCCTAGGCGACCTGCAGAATTGAACATGAGTCTAGCAGGTTTGGGCATCCATAACTTGAATTGTAGAGGTTCAATTGGTGTTTGGCCAATTGGACATAAAACTAGACACATAATGGCACAACGTTGGTGAAGAAACCATGCCCATAAGACCAAACCAAGTGGACGAAAAGCTTGCCCCAATCCCGGTGACCTGCAGTCTATTTCTGTAGAATGACCAAATAAACAATATTTGGTCATTTGGCCATAACTCAGTGTAGAATGGTCCAATTGACCTGAACTTTAACCCAAAAAGAGTTGAGATATAGACCAACAACTTTCATGAAGAAACCTAACCCAAATTATTACCAGAACCTATCCAACAAGTGAATTGAAGTCACTGTTCACTGCACTGTAGATATGGTCAGTCCAGAAAATTTTCAATCCGGCCAGTTATGGTTTTTGGACCATAACTTGAGCTACAAAACTCCAAATGGAGTGATTCAAAAAAGGAAATTCAACCAGACAAAATAAGGAACAACTTTCATGTTGATCATTTTGCCAAATTCCCACTGCAAAATTGACCAATGGAACAGTAAAGACAAGGAGTAAAAACTGAAAATTCTGCCCAACTAACATTAAGCTTAGAAATGGTATTGGCAACCAATACCAACAAATTTTGAATGCAAAATGTGGTATGTTGATGATATTAAAACCAATGTACCTATTGCCTATGCAAAAGTCAACATTTTTATTGACCAATGAATGGAATAGTAACACTAAAACTTAAATTCCAAAAATTATGAAATTTAAAAGTGTGAAATGCCCTAGTATACCTAACAAGATTGGTTTGGATAGCTTGGCATGCCAATAGGGTTCGATTAGCGATCGCACATGGCATTATGCCATTCTGTGATTTCATGGCTTTTAGCCATTCTGACATTGAGTTGAGACTTGGCCTTGTGCCTAATGTTATTACAGCTTATTAGCTGTTCTGTTACACACTGAGAGATACATATGTGACCGATGGTGTGACGGCCCGAGGTATTTGATACCTGTCGCAATGGGATTTTGCGGTCGCCCGGACGATCACTCACCGAAGTGGGAAAGAGTGAGGAGTCGCCACCTTAGTTTTGAGGGAAACTAAAGAAAACCATTTGAGAAGTTAAATTAAAAATGAAACCACTTTAAAACAGAGATTCTAAGTTCGGGGTCCGTAAACGGGTGGGGAAGGTGTTATGAACCCAACCTCGTCCCTTAATAAGGGTAAGTAGATTTAATTCAAGGCCCTTTACAAATTAGTTAGAAGGGCTTAGGCGGCAATGTTAATCCTTTTGGTAGAAGGAATGTTTGATTTTTCACTAAATTTGGATCACCCAGATACATAAGTAAATGAGACAACCTTAGTGAACGGGTGTGAGAATCGGATAAGAACTCTCCTCCGATCTTTTTTAAGTTGTTTATTTAAAGTTTTGAGGATGAGACCGGATAAGAACTCTCCTCCGATCTCTTTCAGATGTTTATTAAAATTTGAGGTGGAGACCGGATAAGAACTCTCCTCCGATCCTTATTTAATGTTTATTAAAATTTTGAAGGGAGACCGGATAAGAATCCTCCTCCGATCTCTTTTAAGTTATTTATTAAAATTTTGAGAGGAGACCGGATAAGAACCCTCCTCCGATCTCCTTTAGAGTTATTCGTTAATGTTTTGAGTTGAGACCGGATAAGAACTCTCTTCCGATCCCTACTTAATGTTTATCAAAATTTTGAAGGGAGACCGGATAAGAACCCTCCTCCGATCTCCTTTAAGAGTTGACTTAAAACTTTTAGGCAAGGATAGGATAAGGACTCTTCCGACCCCTTCTATTTTGATGAGACTCGGACAAAGACTTTTCCGACCTTTAAAAATTTAACCACAGCCACGGGTCTTAAGAACCTAAAACTAAGAATTCGACCTTCAAAAATGCCGGATAAGGTTTATGGATATCCCGTGGCTGAACGGGAACACTAGACTTGATTCATCGACCTTTTCATGTAGTCATTTTACCAATATCTATTAATGACCGATCCACTGCTTCGCTTACTTTGGTCTTATTCCATTTCATGACATCTTTGTCGAATTGTCGCTTACGCCGCCTAATAGTTCGCTATCTTCCCGACGTGTTATTCGTGTCCTCTTTTTAAAGGAGACCTCTAAGTTGCAGCTACCTACGCTTACCCAACCATTTACATACTACAAAGAGTTAAAAAAACTGGTTTTTAAATTACGAGATCAATAAAATGAACCGATCACTAAAAATATGATTTGAGAGTGACTTTCTTTGGGATTGCTTGTGCGTAAATGGTCTAGATGTAAGAAGAACAAGTAAAATGTGGAAATAAACGTGGACGCTTAATAAAACAAGAACATGAACTCTTATAACAATATTTTCTCTTGGGTTCTCTTGTACAAAATACCCTTGAAGAAAGTTGCGTATGTATGAAGAACAAAGGAAGTGCAGAAACAAACGTAAATGAGTGTGAACTCTTACCGTGAGGAGCCAAATATATTGAAATAATCGTGAAGTGGTAAACAAGTGATGAAGATGGCGGATTGATCACCCGAGAGTTGATGTCCGCCGTGAAACCGAGAGATGCTTTAGCTAAAAGGTAACTGTAAGAACCAGTGAAAGGAAGTTGAGCTTGAACAATGGAAAGGAAAGCAGAGATGATGAGAGTATGACCAGATAATGAACAAACCGAAATGTAGAGTTCCAATATTCAAAATCTTTTCAAGAAAACACTCAAAACTAGTTTCAAAAGTATTTTTAATCACTACAAAACAAAGCAGAGTAACAAATCAATGAAGTTTCAGAGTTCCTCCACGATAATAGCAGCCTCTTGCCTATATTTTTGTGTCCCCCTTGAACAGCTTTTTCATGCAGTATTTATAGGAATCGTGCTCCCATGAAGGGTCAAGATTCATTTTGAGGGAGATGGAGGGTCAGATTTTGAAGTACATGATCGGATGTTCAGAATTAAAGAGAATCAAAACGAATGGTCGAGATCACTTCTCAAAGTATTTGTCCTTTTCCTCTTTAATCCGACGGTCTTGAATCCTCTTGTCCGAACGATCCGAGGGCCGAGAGTGAAAAACGCTGGTATTATCATCTTCTTTTGATCCAAGGGCCCTGATTCATCCTTACAAGTGAGATCAACGGTGGAGATTGGGATGTACAGGATCGCCATGACATACACCGCACTGCCAAGATTAAGTGCGATTCTTAGGCGCGGTGGAGATCTCGTCGCCACGCTTTAACTACCTCGACGGTTATTGGAATTTGTCTTATTCTTTTGTCTTCCGATCCTCCCTAGCTCCTATTCCGATCTCTCATGCCGATCTCCTATCTCCGATCCCTTTATCCCTCGATCACCGATTCGGTCCAAGCATTAATTACATCTCGATTTTCAAGCGCCCGCTGCTTTCCGCCAAAGATTAAATGCCCATTTTCCCTATATATACCCCTCGTTGATAGTGGCATTTCCTTCATTCGATTTTTCTCTTTCTCCTTGTTTCTTGGTTCTAGCTGCTCGGGAAAGTTCCGCCACAATCGTGGTTTTGATCCTCTTCCGATGGAATTCCCTTTTCTCGATCAAAATTTACGATCCTTGATTGGATGGTCCTAATTGACGATGGTGAGAGAACCGATTTGACCGATCCAGATTATGGCTTCGTTGTACCGATCTCGAGTTGCTCAACCGAGTTCATTCGCTTCTCATCACATTGAGTGTTCCGACAATGATTCTCGATCCACATTGGTGTTCCGACAATGATGAAGCATCCTGGCCGCATATCCTTGGGATCGCTTATAAACCGATCCTTGGAACACCCGGGAGTATCCTTGAATTAGTTATAAATCGATCCATGGATCTCCGGGAGTATCCTTGGGATCAGTTATAAACCGATCCTTAGATCGGCCTTTTGATATAGTCGATCTCCAATGTATCGCCAAAATGATGTAGTTCACAATGTAATCAGATCTCTAGAGATCACCCAAATGATGTAGTTAGTCCTTTATTGTAATCCGATCCTAGAGATCGCCCAAATGATGTAATCCGATCTTTTGCAAATAAAGACTTTATTTTGCGCTTATCATCTTATTATTTTTGCATTGATTATTTTCCGATCTCTAAGGTGGTTATCCGATCCGTTCTTTACTTGAATGACACTTGACTGATCCTTTATTCAAAATATTTAACTTATTATGCCGATCTCCAATTAACCGATCTCCGAACATTCTGATATTTGAGAGAAGTGTCGTAATCACCGCCGAGTCTCACCAATCGATGCGCCGCTTAGAACCTCGCGAGCATTAAATGCTCTGACTAGTATAAATAGGGAGGGTTAGCCGCTTGTTCTCTCATTTCATTTTCGCCTCCCGCTCATAGCTTCAAGTTCTCTCATTTTCTCCAGCCCGACGATTAGACTCGTAAGGACTTTGATCTTTTTTTTGTTTAAGTTCTTTGTTTCTTTTGAAAATGAGCGTGCCAAGGTCGTAGAGCGCGAGCCCTCCTTCCATTCAGTACACTTGGTCAACGTCTGATGAAGAAGAGGCAGTCGGGCCAAGCGCGCAACCTCGACCCCTTAGGGTCTCGCCTGTGCCTGGCCTGTCGCACCATTAAGGCGCACGCGCCTTCTTCAAGGAGAGAGACCTTCCTATAGACGAGCTTCCATCGGTTCTTCGAATCCGACCGCAATCGCTTGTTCAAGAATACAACATTTGTCCCGATTCATATGAGTCGATCATGCCATGGCGATCTTCGTGTCGATCATTCTTTTGAAGAGGATGACATGGTCATGGTGTACGAAGAATGCTTAAAGGCCGGTCCGAGGTTCCTCTAGCCGATTTCTATAAGGAGGTCCTAAAATTTCACCGAATATCCATTGTTCAAATCCACCCCAACTCGTGGCGGATCTTGGTTGCTTTCCGAGGTCTATGCCGAGCTAAGGGAATCGCACTACAGCTAAAGTGTTCGCTAAGCCGCACCGCTAACTCACCGAAAGGACGATGACCATCGTTCTTTCAGCGGCCTAATTGCGGCTCTTTTCCGACCGCCTCGCCTCTTAAGAATCGAAGAATCGCTTTCTTCATTGTGAGGAGCAAAGATCCGAGCCGCTTGAGGACTTCCCGCACTGGTGGTACCAGTGGACCCTTGCTTCCAACCATATTACTCGAGCGAAGAGGAAAGTTTGATAGTGATGGATCTCAAGAGTGAGGCTGCCACTAAAAAGTATTCTTGTTTGATTCGTGATCGCCGAGCCGCACCATTGACTGCTCACCGCCATCGCCAAGACCGCGAACTTCCGCTCTCTAACCTCGGCATCGGTATTTTCTATATCTCAATTCTCACGACCTTAGTGATCTCACTAACCTTTTCTTTGTGCAGTATGGCGGGTGGTGAGGGTTCAAGGAAACTAAGAAGGAGAGAGAGATCTCCTGAAGATAAAGGAGATAAAGCGCTCGAACGACTCCAAACGCCTGGCCACGAACCCGGGAGATACAAAGTGATCCTCCCAACCTTCGGTCCGCCGACCACCGGTTACCCGATCTCCTCCTAGATCGGAGGAGCAGCCTCCGACTCTTGCAGCTTGTTCCAAGCAGGAAGGGGGCCTTCTCAAGCTTCCCGAGGACCTCTTCTGGGCGCCAAGCACCGATCGATCGCTTGAGGAATAATCTGACTGCCAAGGAGAACTCGATTTCGCCAAAGTCCCGGGTCTACCATCTTCTTTCCGAGGATCGACAAAGTTATCCTGCATGGTCTCGACGACATATTGACTTCGACCATGAGCTTAAACGTGGAGTGTCCGTGAACTGCATCATGATCCGAAAGGATTCAATACCGGGTAAGGAGATCGAAGAAGAATCAGAGGTGGATTCCTCCGATCCCAACTCTCATCCGCCGGGATTATATATCTCAAGTCGAGGGACGGCAAAGCTCCATGAAGACCGGTTGGCCGAATGTAATCGTGCTTTGATGAGAGGGACCGTGCTCTTAAGGAAGTCCAGTGCTTCACGCCAACGGTTACTGCCAGTCGCTTCAACTTATAGAGGAACTTGAGGCGAAGGATAAGGAGCTTAAGGAGAAAGACAAGGAGCTTAAGGAGAGGGATGAGGAGATGGTGACGGAATAGCCGAGGCCTATGTGAAGGCTCACAAGGATCTCTTGGCCGCACTCCAGAGCGCTACCTAAGAAGACTTTTCTTGGATGGCCGATGTGGCTCCGAGGACAATGATGAAGACAAAGGAGGATGAAGCCGAGGGTGAGAGGGAGAGAGGAGTGATCCAACAGATCAGCCGGGTGATCCTCACCAATAACTTGTACAAATTATGACATGAAATGAAATGCCTTTTGTTCAATGAATGATTGTGATCGGAAAATTTTAAACCATTATTTGTCCGAGTATTTGATTGTATGAGCACAAAGAAACAAAAACTAAATGTGATTATTAATCTAAGTATGAGAGATCGAAAGCACTTTGAACATGAGATCGGTAGGGAAGAAATGTCAATGTAACTTGACCAAAATTTAACTCAACACTTAAGATCTAATCGAACCAAAACTTTAGCTCTTAAACTTTCTGAAAGGAGGTCGGCAATAAACTGTAGGAAAAGATCTAGTGCCCGCTCATTTTATTCATCAACAGAGATCGTGAATATTCTCGACAGTCCTAAACTGACATCGGGTTTGAGAGGTCAGAAATGATTTTGAGAGATCTACGAGGCTTTAATGAATGTGAGGACTTAGCATTGATTCAATTCTCTCGTGAGGAGAGATCTAAATGTGACCGCCTATCAAGGAGGGACCTAAACGTGATTAGCTGCTCAAAGAAAAGATTTTTTATTGATTCTAGGATCGCCAAAATATGGTGTCGATACGCCTCTCTTTACATAATTTCAATTAAAGGAAAAATTTCCGATAGGAATTATGTAAAGATTCGACTCATATTTTGGACGATTAGGTATTTGAAATTAGGGAACTAAAGCACACCTAAATTAATGACCTAGAGAATTAAAATCAACTTGGATCTAGAAACCAGAGGTTGATAACAGGAATGTAAATTGCATGACATTAAAATCAACTTGGATCAAGGAACCAGAGGTTGATAGCAGAAATGTAAATTGCATGAAATTAAAATCAACTTGGATCAAGGAACCAGAGGTTGATGGTGGAATTGCATGAAATTAAAATCAACTTGGATCAAGGATCCAGAGGTCGATAACAGAAATGTAAATTGCATGAAATTAAAATCAACTTGGATCAAGGAACCAGAGGTTGATGGTGGAATTGCAGGAAATTAAAATCAACTTGGATCAAGGATCCAGAGGTCGATAACAGAAATGTAAATTGCATGAAATTAAAATCAACTTAGATCAAGGAACCAGAGGTTGATGGTGGAATTGCATGAAATTAAAATCAACTTGGATCAAGGATCCAGAGGTTGATGGTGGAATTGCAGGAAATTAAAATCAACTTGGATCAAGGAACCAGAGGTTGATAGCAGAAATTTAAATTGCATGAAATTAAAATCAACTTAGATCAAGGAACCAGAGGTTGATGGTGGAATTGCATGAAATTAAAATCAACTTGGATCAAGGAACCAGAGGTTGATAGCAGAAATTTAAATTGCATGAAATTAAAATCAACTTAGATCAAGGAACCAGAGGTTGATGGTGGAATTGCAGGAAATTAAAATCAACTTGGATCAAGGAACCAGAGGTTGATAGCAGAAATTTAAATTGCAGGAAATTAAAATCAACTTAGATCAAGGAACCAGAGGTTGATAGCAGAAATTTAAATTGCAGGAAATTAAAATCAACTTACAAGGCGAGTCTAACCCTGACACATGAAGTTCTTTCCCTGAAGAAGTGTACTTAACAAGATAACGAAGGCGGATGATTAATGGAGGAGGAGTTGCAAGACTTGACCTATGATCTCATTCTTTCTGATACCCCCTTTTTCATTCCCGACTTTCTTCTTACTCTACTGAGAGCGCCTTGCAGGTTTTCACTTTCTCTTCGTCCATTCGACCAGAATGCGCCCTTTCGGTTTTTCACCTCAATAAGTTTTTTTTTTTTTTTTTTTTTTTTTTTGAAGGATATTTCCTTCAAATCTCATATTAATGTACGTGAGGTTATCAATTTCAATTTCAAATCTTATGGCAAAAAATTTAACTAATTAATAGCGCATTAAACAAAGAGAAAGGATAGCATGGGGAAAATAACAATGTATGAGTGAAGTATAACTTTATTAGAAAGAATAGACTTTCAAAGGAGAGGAAAAGGTACAAAGATAGATCTCACATATTCCTTATGGTTAGTTTTGAAGTCTTTAACCGCCATTATTTCAAGTTCTCTCAAGCTTCATGTCGCGACAGCTTCTCTCCATCCGTGGTTTCATACCCTCTTCCTTATTTCGCCACTTTGGTTTTTGGGACGCCTTTTGGGTTTTCACCCCAAGAAGTTTTTTTTTTTTTTTTTTTTTTTTTTTTTTTTTTTTTCGGTTTTCACCCTTTCCCCTTTTATGCATAGTATCTCTTGACAAAGTTGTCGCATTGACTGTCTCGAATTCTTCACCGCCTATGTGGGTCAAGATCAAGGCTCCTCCGAAAATGTCTTTTAACCACATAGGGTCCTCATAGGTTGGTGACCACTTGCCCCGGGTCGCTTTTGGTTCAAAGAAGACTTTCTTCAAGATTAGGTCCCCGTTGGAATTCACGCAGCGCATATTTTTATCAAATGCCCCGCCATTCTTCTCTCGTATAATTGTCCGTGACATGTCACGTTAACCTTTTCTCATCCAAAGAAATTCAATCGATCCAACCTTGATCGATCCATTCTCGACTCATCGATCCTCGATTCCTTCAAAATCCTTAGGACGGATTTCAACCTCAATAGGCAATACAGCTTCCATCCCGTAGACCAGCTGAGTATGGAGTTGCCCTGGCCGAGGTTCTTACTAAGTCCGGTATGCGTGAAGAGCGTAGGAAGCATATCATGCCAATCCCTATATGTGACCGTCATTTTCCTGATTATTCTCTTGAGGTTTTTGTTTGCGCCTTCCACCGCCCATTCATCCTGGGACGGTATGGGGAGGAATTGAGGTGTCGGATTTTGTATTGATCACATAATTCCCGAATCTTCTGACTATTCAAGTTCTTGGCATTATCGCGACAATTTCATTCGAGACCATGCCGCAGATGATATTGCTTCAAGAATTTGAGAAACGTGGTTCATGCGTGATGTGAGCATAGGATGTCGCCGACCCACTTGGAGAAATAGTCGATGGCTACAAGGATGAATCTGCCCATTGGATGCCTTGGGATTGATGGGACCAATCACATCTATGCCCCACATTGCAAAAAGGCCACTGTGAGACGAGATTGAACAGCTTGTGAGGTGGTACATTTATCTGATCTGCAGAACTGACACTTGTGGCACTTCCGAAATACTGATGCAATCCTTTTCCATTGTGATCCAAAATACCCACGCCGCATGATTTGCTTCGCCATCATGTGTCCATTGACGTGAGTGGCACAATTTCTCATGAGTTTCAAAAAGGATTTTCTTTGCTTCCTTTGCATCTACACATCTCAACAATTCTCCGCTAGCTCCTCTTGTATAGGGTTTCTCCACTGGGAAAGTACCCTAATGCTAACCTCCGAATCATCTTCTTTTCATTTTTGCTTGCCCCTGAAGGGAATTCTCTGGTTCTACAGTAGATCAGGATGTCATGATACCAAGGCTTTCCGTCGCTCTTCTTCAATCATGAAGCAATAGGTCGCTCATCCCTTACCTTAATCTTCAACGCTCAAACGTCGCTCTTCTTCGATTTGAGCCATAACAAATAGAGTAGCTAAGGCATCAGCAAATTGATTCTTGTCTCTACTCAGGTGAGTGAAAGAGATTTCTTCGAATTTCTTGATCAACTCCAGTAAGTACTTCTGATATGGGATCAACTTGGGATCCTTAGTTTGCCCTTCTCCCTTGACTTGATAGATTATCGTGAGCCGAGTCTCCGTGACACCTCCAACTTTCTCGATTTTCATCTCTATAGCGCATGTAGACCCATTACACAAGCTTCATACTGCGACATTGTTGGTACAAATAAACCCCAATTTAGCAGCCTATCGGAAATGTTTTCCGTCCGGGATACTAGTACAGCCCGATTCCATTTCCGATAAATTGATCGCCCATCAAAATACATTTCCCATACATCGTTGGCTCGCCTTTCTTGCAATGACCTCATTAATATGTTCATCGTGAACTCAAATTCAGAGCTTCATAATCTCGATAGGGTTTTCTCGCTAGAGGTCGCAATCACGCTACCTTTCACCGCTTTTGTCATGTAGACTATGTCGATTGGGAGAGTATAACCGCCACTTGGCTATCCTTCCCGCACGAATGGGCTTTCAATACATATTTGATAGGATCCATCCCGAGATAAGCCATGTCTTGTGATTCAACATATAGTGCTTGAGGCGATTTGTCCATGCTAACGCTGCAGCAAGTCTTTTCTAAGAAGGAGTACCTTGACTCACAATCATTGAACTTCTTGCTCGTAATAAATGGCCCTCTCTTTCGCCGAATTATCATGTCGCCCCAAAACACACCCCATAGAATTCGTTGGACCGCCAGCATGTGATTAAAGGCCTTCCCGCCACAGTGGGACCACATCGTGGATTTGACAACATCGCTGATTGTCTCAAAGCCTTTTGACAATCCGAATCCCATTGGGTAGGGTTGTTCTTCCGAGTAATCAAAATAGGCTCACTTTGGCAAGTGAGATTAGAAATAAACCTCAAATGTAGTTCAACTTTCCTAAAATCAAGCACCTCCCTTTCTCGCTTTTGGGGACGGCATTTCTTGAATAGCTCGAACTTTGTCTGGGTCCACTTCTATCCCTTTTTCGCTTACTATGAATCCCAACAATTTTCCCTATCTATCTCCGAATATGCACTTAGCAGGTTCACTTCAATCGTATTTCCTGAGCCTTTCAAACACCATCCTTATCACCCGAACGTGTCTCTCCTCTCACCTGGATTTGATGATCTTATAATCAACATACTCCTCCACTTCTTTTTGCATCATATCTTGGAATAATGTGACCATTGCGCGATGGTAAGTGGCCCCGGCATTCTTCAACCCGAATGGCATGACCCGAGCAGCGTATCACTCCCATTGGGTGATAAAAGCGCTTTATCCTTGTCTTCCTTGTCCATCGGAACTGATTGTACTCGATGCCCCATCAATACACGAACATCCGCCCAAACCCGCGGCATTGTCAACTAGCACATCAATGTGGGGAGAGGGAAATCGCTTTCAAACTAGCTTTATTAAGATCCCTGAGTCAACGCACACCCCGACTCTCCCGCCTTTCTTCATCACCGGACGACGTTAGCCACCCATTGGGGGTATTTGACCACTTCTAAGAACCCTACACATATCGCTTGACTTCATCCCAACCTTAAGCAGGTGTCGATTCATTCTCCTTAACTTTTGTTTTACCGGATTGTCCCCGGATCAAGGGGATTTTGTGCGCATTATCCGAGGGTCCAAACCGACCATATCATCATAGCTCCATGAAAATACGCCGAGAAATTCCTGCTGCATCGATCATATCTCCCAACTCCTCACTCTCCACTACCTTAAGTTCCCTTTTTACTTCTTCCGAGCCTAAGTTTATTGTGCGCGTTTCATCTTCACAAGGCACGAGGGAGGGTTCATCTTTTTCATTGCTTTCCTCTGTAAGGTCTTCCTCAGAATCACTTGAAGTAATGGCAGTTATGGGGATTTCAAAATTAACCAGAGGAATTTCTGAGTCTATTGGATTATTAGGTGTTAATTGATGAATTGTCCTGAAGGAATAAAGAATAGAACATGTTATAAGGATGGAATTAAAAAGGAAAGAAAAAGAGTATTGGATTAAAAATGCGCTATTAATTCATTAATATTAATGCCATAAGAAAAGGTCCATTTACAGTATTACACTTGTCACCATGGACAAAGTGATCAAGTGTAGATAACTGCAGGTACTTTACTCGAGATTGAGTACAGGATATCCTCCGTTGTCCAGCTTGTCAAGCTCCCGCTTCTTCACCATTGGCAAACTAGGGCCTCATACAAGGAATCCAGCTTGGATGACATCTATGGATGGATCATCAGTGATTCTTCCAGACTTGCTTGGATGTTGAATGACCGGTTTGGTGAAGATTTCCGTGATTCTCGGACTACTTTCACCTTTCCCATCTTCCGTCAAATCTCCGATCCCAAGCATTTTTCTCATCCGTAATCGCCCATCCGCGAGGGCATCCTCCTCATACCCCAAACCATAACGGCCTATCTTTTGAATGGCCTGTGATAGGCTCGATAATCCCTTGTAATGTGGCGCCAGGCCTTTACCCTCTTCATACCCACTTGACATTACTTTGGCCACCATAGCCATGGCCCCTCCTTCCCAAAGATCTTGCAATTCAAGGGCCCGGAAAGAACTTTCCAATGACTCTCTACCGCTCCACATAAGGGAGTGATTGCGCTTGGTGACCAGATGGCCTCTTCGCCTCACCGTGATGATTTTGCCGCCCCTTAATGTATTTGATCTTCTCGTGCAAAGTCGAAGGAACAAGATTCGCAGAATGGATCCAAGGCCTCCCTAACAAAGATGGTGTAGGTCGCTCAATGTTCATCACTTGAAACGTGATATTGAAAGTACATGCACCGACCGATTGGCAAGTCAATGTCCCCAAAGACCTCTCTCCTTGTTCCACAAAAGCTCTCACCACCATAGCACTTTGACGTATGTCCGATTGGTCAACCGCAATCTAGCCAAGGTAGCGCTAGGCAAGATATCGAGGGTCGATCCGTTATCGATGAGGACCTTGGCCACTATACAGCCTTTACATTTCACCGCTATATGCAGAGCTTTATTATGCCCTAAGCTCGCAGGTCTACCTCCTCTTCGTAAAAGGCTACAGAGCCGATGCCCGGATTTGTCCCACTAACTTCTCAAACCGCCTGAGTAATGTCGTGGTTGACAAAGGCCCGATCCAGATTCTCTGTAAGGCTTGCTTGCACTTCCGAACTCAAAATCGATAACAATAAATCCGAGCGTGTCTTTCTCAACTGCTCCACCACGCCATACTCGCTCGCTTCATTATTTGGAGCAACAGCTTCTTCATCTTCTATGCTCAATGTGCTCGCTTCCTCGCTTTCTCAACCTCCTCTTCCGTGTTTCTTGATGACTCTCCCATCTTTACTTTCTTTCTCTTTCTCTTTCCTCGCTCCCGTAACACCTCCCACTTCGGGTTATAAACTCGACTTCTTGCCTGTGTGGAGAGGGTTTTATTGCAATAACAGTCGGGACTTGTTTGGGGAGTAATGTCAGCGTGTCCAAAGATAAGTCATCCTCAAGTGCTCGTGAGGAGCGAAACATGGCTTTGTGGTGCCGAGGTGAGGCAAGGCTAGGAGCGGATGTGCCGCTTGACGCCTCGAGTAAAAACTTGGAAATTATAATTCCAAGGGACAGCATGAGTATTGGTGATGGGAAGTTGTGGCGAGTCCGAATAATCACATCGTGGTGAGGCTACCGGGGTGAGAAGGTGATTCTGGCTTGGAGGTAGAAGCGCTTTGAATCTTGTGGTGTTCACTTCCTTCCGCTTTTGACCTCTTCCGACATCTCAAAACCTTAAAAGACAATAAGTTCCGACCTCTTGCCCGAACCCTCACAATCTCGCACTGTGGTCACCGCCTCCGTGATAAGGACACCTCAGATCCTCCTCGCCTCCGCTACGAGGGGAAAGGTAACCTTCCTCATTGCTATAGCAAAAATCTCTCAAAGTATGGAACCACTCATCCACTTCTCGTGTTGATCCTCTCCCTTAGACTCAATCATATTTACACCACTACCCGCATTATGGTTGGGCAAAGGATTTGAGGTGACATTGGGGAGGGAACCATTCCTCAATCTTCAACCACCTGCCCGGATTAAAGCGCACTCTCCTCCGAGTGCCCCGCAGCTTGTCGCTGAATGCCCTTGTGCTCCTCCATGATACTCACAACGGTCAGGCATCATACCACCCGGGATATGGCTACCGGATTGGGTCCAAAGGGACTGCACGATTTGGTTTATACCGACAAGGTATCGTATATTTCACCGAGAGGGAGGGGAAGGTGGATCAGATTCCTTGGAGGTCTTGGGTTATTTTGTGGTGGCCGTGGTTGAGCCGGAGGAGGAGGTGGTCTTGGTTGGAAATTTGCAGTGTGGGGCGACAGGGCGTGGTTGTGAATAATTAGGAAAGGGGGTGGATGTTCGCGATAGTTGGGCCATGAGAGGGAGGATATGGCCGTAGTTATTTTGGGGAAATTGGGGTAATTATTTGACGGTGATGAGTGTACATCACCTTCCTTCTTCTTGCCAAAATTGGGCTTCTTCACAGTGGTTTTCACCAACTCTCGTAGTCTTCCTATTCTCATATTAGCTTCAATTCTCTCACCGCTTGGATGATATCCGAGAAGCTATTGGAGGTATTGCCAATCATTAGGTTGAAGTAGGAGCCTTCAATGTTTCAATGAATAGGAGCAGAGTTCATTGTCACCACCGGAGGATATACTTCGCAGCCTTCTCCTCCATCGCTGGGCATCGCTTGAAACCTTCCCTGCCTTTCTCATACTGTGTTCCGAGGTCCTCCTTGTGGGTGCCGATCACAATTGAATTTATATTGCTTCGTAAAGGTATCGCTAAATCCTTCCAGGAGTGTAGCTTGCTCGCCCAATTGTATGCACCATCTCGTAGCCGCCCGAGAGGCTCTCGTGAAAGAAGTGAATGAGAAGTCTATCGCCTTCCGTTAAGGCATATTTTGGCAATGTAGGTTGCCGTGGATGCGGGATCCGAGTTTCCTGTACTTGTCAAAATCCGAACCTTGAATTTGGGTGGTACCACCACATCCGCACCAATCTCGCTGATTTACACATCGATCGAAACCATACATGTTCAACCCTCTATTGCTCTCGCCTTTCTTCTAGGCGATAGTTTCTCGTTATCTCTCGCCCTATGTTCTCCTTCCATCAGATGATATGCTCCTCCAACCGAGCCGAGGGGTGGAGTAAACTCGAGGGATCGGATTGAATGGTGAGGCTCGCATTTGAGACGGCCGTAATAGGAAAAAGGTGGGTCATTATTTATGGTCACCGGATTGACAAAGTGATTGCTCGGTCCTAATGGGAGACCAAAGGTAAAAGAGGTTGAAGCTTGTTGAGGATCATTTGTTGTAGGAGGCGAGGAGGTAATGGTGGGCTAGGTTCTCAAGTAGGTTTGTTCTCAGACATTTCCTTCATTAGTCTCATAATTTCGTAAAGTCGATCTTTCAACTCTGAGACCGCCCTCGTAGGTTCTCAGATTTGCTCCCCGATTTTCCATTATCTTCCTTGTTCGAGATCTTGTTAAGTACACTCGCTAGGTTGAACCGTGTTTGGTCGACTTGCCTTGTTTGAATCAATATTGATTTCGTGAGGAATAAAAAAATTTAAATGAATTTGAGTTTTGCAAAGAAACTAAAAGCCCTTGTCCGACGAAGGATACAAAGGGCGCTTGAGAGCCAAGTTGAGTTCTGCAAAAGGATAATCGCCTCACTTTATCATGGCATCGCTCGATAGTCCGACTGAATGACGGGATTGAATGCGCATTTATGATACCGCCCATATAGCGCATTTCAATTTTTCACATAACCCTAGCGAGGAAGTTCCTACGGGAGTCATACTATTCATTCACAAATTTTGCTAAACAATGGTTCAAAAATCACTTCATTAACTGAGTAATTTGCACATCGTATTTTTTACATTGGCCTAGGCTCGAAGATTCTTTATAATAAGATGACATTTTCTCGAGATACTCATATAACCTTTCTTCTTGCTTGGCAGGTCGAACACTTTCGTGAGCATACTGATTCGTAATAGTTCCTTTTTTCCCCTGTGCTATCATCTTCTCCAACTGATCCACATTTTCTTTCAACCTTGATAGAGGGCAGCTTGTTTCTCTTTCTCTTTCCTTTCTTTAGCACACTCTTTCAAGATGTCGTTGATGAGGAGTGCCTGCTCTTTAATTCAAGCTTCTTCTTCTTGTTTTCCTGCTTATACTCTTCAACGAGTACCTCTTGGTACTTCATCCTTTCCTAGCTTACTATTCTCTCTTTCATTTCTTTGACCTCACTGAGAGAGTTTCTTTCTTTTCCCACTGCACTTCTTGCTCTTCGAACCCTATCCTTTCGGCCCTTGCCTCTTCCTTGAGCTTTCTTACCCTTCTCTTAAGTTTCACTGTTGGTCCTCCAATTGTGTCATTCGCTTGCACTGTGAGTTTTCGGTATTTGCCTTTGTAGCGAGTCAACCAAAGCGATTATTAGCTTCCTCTAATAGGGCGCTTGGCGAGGGTTGTCGCCCTGAATTCTACGGAGAGCGCTCTGGTCCCTATCGCCTCCATTTAAGGTAATCGTCCGAGGCACTCGCCTTTGGGTGATCTCTCCATTAGAGTGATGTTTTCCCTGTGACTTGCGAGCCATTTTCAACCCTTCTTCTTCCTTGAGCTCATGGTAGAAGTGACCTTGGTGGTATTCTTTAATGTTGAACATGGATCGTGTTGAGCCAAACCGCCTCATTACTGGCCGGAGTGTAACTTGTATACCCTGCTATTCCAATTAGGACACCGATCAATACCTCCTGCACTAATCAAGACAGTTGGCTTGACGCCCACGCCTTCCTCCAACAAGAATCATGGCTATTGAAACTCGTAATCCGCTCCCGCCATCGCTTTTCATTCTTCGCCGATCACTAACCGGTCATCTTCTTAATGGGAGGCTGGTCAAGGTACCAAGTCAATCCTTTTGTCTCCACAGACACATGTGACCGATAGTCCAGAGGTATAATAACCGAGAGCAACACTTAATGGACCCTTTCCTCGTTGTCCGCAGTAGTTAGGTTAACAAGGTTTCGCAAGGATTGCCAGACGGATCGGATTGATCCCCGCCTTTCTACCGCCCAAAATACCTCCATCGCATCGCTAGTGATGATCCCCAATGGCCCCGGGAACAGGATCGCACCATAGATTCCCAAGGCGAGTGCTACGGAAGCTTGATCCCATCGCTTTCTTGGAGGTGATGATCTAACCGCTTCTCAAGGTACGCCCAATACCATCCATACGTGTTCCCTTTGATCGCTTTCTCCGACTTCACTTCTTCCGGGGAGAACCCAACATGTGTGCCAACCGCTTCTGTGTCCGCCTATGCTCGAGGTGTAAGTAGATCCGATTCGCAATGAGTATGGGATCCCCAAAGAATGCCCGATATTCTTCCATAGTGGGGACCGTGTCAATATCATTGAAAGAGAATACTGCATTTAGGATTCCAAACCGACAACATGGCTTTTAATGCCGGATTTGGACCTTGACTTGCATTAAGGTTGCAATCCTTCCGCATTTCTCTTCAAACTGCACTTGACTGGTCGGGAAGCAACCTCCATCTATTAGACATACCTCGAGGTTGTTCATTTTGACTCTATTTTGTCCAGATCTAGCGAAGGTAGCGAGCTAACAGTGCCTCTAAGCATCATTTTGCGAGGGTATCGGACTATGAACCGATTCGACCAAAGTTTAGCATTCTCGAGCCTTTTCTCACGATCGACTCGAGGATGCCATGATAAAAATGATGCCTATCCTTTACTGCACTCGGTTTGGTAACGCTCATGAGAATTTGTTAGTAAGACAAATTAGGTAATTTTGAATCATACTGCTGATTGTAGTAACACGCACACATTTATCAAAGTAGGAAAATGTGTAGGCTTTAGTAGGATTCAAAATTACCTCAAAAGAAATAAACAAAAGGAAATTAAAGGCATTAGGTAAGAATAAGTATGCCCTTTGTCCTATAGTAGGAGACTCCTAACACCTGTAAGCGCTACCTATCCGGATAGTTCTATCTTATGAGGCGCTTTACTACGGCTTTCACTATCGTGGACGATTTAGCTCAGATCTAATTTTTCTAATAGCCACAGTTCCCAAATTGCCCTCATCAGAACAAGAGAGCCCCATTCTACCCCCATGATATTGTCGGGAAAATTCCACTGTATCACGGTAAATAGAACGAGTTTCAATTTGAGCAGCCTTCACTGATACTAACGGGTAAAACCCACTGCACCGCTTACATGACTCCCTCCTACTTTCCTAAAAGGGTAAGAAAGCCCTGTTAGGACCATAGTGTGTGAGGACATTGTGTGAGTGTTCAGTGTGAAGGGACACCTTTACCTCTTCCCAATTCAGGGATTTTATTTTCCATGTTTTCCTTTTTTCTTTTTCAAATGAAGAGCAATCGTAAGAGATAGAACAGCAAAACAAAATAGTTAGTAGCAATAATAATTAGCATATGAGACATCACGAGTGAGCCCTCTAAATATAATTTGATCTGACAAAAATTAAGCCTACTTTTGGGCCTCTAGATCGGGTTGAGTCCTCAGACATTCCTCAATGGAGTCGCTAAGTCGTCGTGAATGGGATTTTGCGGTCGCCCGGACGATCACTCACCGAAGTGGGAACGAGTGAGGAGTCGCCACCTTAGTTGTGAGGGAAACTAATGAAAACCATTTTAGAAGTTAAATTAAAAATGAAACCACTTTAAAACAGAGATTCTAAGTTCGGGTTCCGTAAACGGGTGGGGAAGGTGTTAGGCACCCCACCTCGTCCCTTAATAAGGGTAAGTAGATTTAATTCTCGCCCTTACAAATTAGTTAGAAGGGCTTAGGCGGCAATGTTAATCCTTTTGGTAGAAGGAATGTTTGATTTTTCACTAAATTTGGATCACCTGATACATAAGTAAATGAGACAACCTTAGTGAACGGGTGTGAGAATCGGATAAGAACTCTCCTCCGATCTTTTTTAAGTTGTTTATTTAAAGTTTTGAGGATGAGACCGGATAAGAACTCTCCTCCGATCTCTTTCAGATGTTTATTAAAATTTGAGGTGGAGACCTGATAAGAACTCTCCTCCGATCCTTATTTAATGTTTATTAAAATTTTGAAGGGAGACCTGATAAGAATCCTCCTCCGATCTCTTTTAAGTTATTTATTAAAATTTTGAGAGGAGACCTGATAAGAACCCTCCTCCGATCTCCTTTAGAGTTATTCGTTAATGTTTTGAGTTGAGACCGATAAGAACTCTCTTCCGATCCCTACTTAATGTTTATCAAAATTTTGAAGGAGACCTGATAAGAACCTCCTCCGATCTCCTTTAAGAGTTGACTTAAAACTTTTAGGCAAGGATAGGATAAGGACTCTTCCGACTTCTTCTATTTTGATGAGACTCTGACAAAGACTTTTTCGACCTTTAAAAATTTAACTACACTACGGGTCTTAAGAACCTAAAACTAAGAATTCGACCTTCAAAAATGCCGGATAAGGTTTATTGAAATCATGTGGCTGAACGTGTAACACTAGACTTGATTCACTGACCTTTTCATTTAGTCATTTTAACAATATCTATTAATGACCGATCCACTCTGCTTCGCTTACTTTGGTCTTATTCCATTTCATGACATCTTTGTCGAATTGTCGCACGCCGCCTAATAGTTCACCTATCTTCCCGACGTGTTATTCGTGTCCTCTTTAAAGGAGACCTCTAAGTTGCAAATACCTACGCTTACTCCAACCATTTACATACTACAAAGAGTTAAAAAAACTGGTTTTCAGAAATTACGGAGATCAATAAAATGAACTGATCACTAAAAAAAATGATTTGAGAGTGACTTTCTTTGGGATTGCTTGTGCAGAAATGGTCTAGATGTAAGAAGAACAAGTAAAATGTGGGAAATAAACGTGGACGCTTAATAAAACAGCAACATGAACTCTTATAACAATATTTTCTCTTGGGTTCTCTTGTACAAAATACCCTTGAAGAAAGTTGCAGATGTATGAAGAACAAAGGAAGTGCAGGAAACAAACGTAAACAGTAGTGAACTCTTACCTGTGAGGAGCCAAATATATTGAAATAACTGTGAAGTGGTAAACAGTGATGAAGATGGCGGATTGATCAGCCTGAGAGTTGATGTCTGTCGTGAAACCGAGAGATGCTTTAGCTAAAAGGTAACCAGGTAAGAACCAGGTGAAAGGAAGTTGAGCTTGAACAGCGGAAAGGAAAGCAGAGATGATGAGAGTATGACCAGATAATGAACAAACTGGAAATGTAGAGTTCCAATATTCAAAATCTTTTCAAGAAAACACTCAAAACTAGTTTCAAAAGTATTTTTAATCACTACAAAACAGAGTAACAACCGAATGAAGTTTCAGAGTTCCTCCACGATAATAGCAGCCTCTTGCCTATATTTTTGTGTCCCCCCCTTGAACAGTTTTTCATGCAGGTATTTATAGGAATCGGGTGCTCCCCATGAAGGGTCAAGATTCATTTTGAGGGAGATGGAGGGTCAGGATTTTGAAGTACATGATCGGATGTTCAGAATTAAAGAGAATCAAAACGAATGGTCGAGATCACTTCTCAAAGTATTTGTCCTTTTCCTCTTTAATCCGACGGTCTTGAATCCTCTTGTCCGAACGATCCGAGGGCCGAGAGTGAAAACGCTGGTATTATCATCTTCTTTGATCCAAGGGCTCCGATTCATCCTTACAAGTGAGATCAACGGTGGAGATTGGGATGTACAGGATCACATGACATACATCGCACCGCCAAAGATTAAGTGCGATTCTTAGGCGTGCGGTGGAGATCTCGTCGGCCACGCTTTAACTACCTCGACGGTTATTGGAATTTGTCTTATTCTTTTTGTCTTCCGATCCCTCCCCTAGCTCCTATTCCGATCTCTCATGCCGATCTCCTATCTCCGATCCCTTTATCCCTTGATCACCGATTCGGTCCAAGCATTAATTACATCTCGATTTTCAAGCGCCCGCTGCTTTCCGCCAAAGATTAAATGCCCATTTTCCCCTATATATACCCTCGTTGATAGTGGCATTTCCTTCATTCGATTTTTCTCTTTCTCCTTGTTTCTTGGTTCTAGCTGCTCCGGAAAGTTCCGCTACAATCGTGGTTTTGATCCTCTTCCGATGGAATTCCCTTTTCTCGATCAAAATTTACGATCCTTGATTGGATGGTCCTAATTGACGATGGTGAGAGAACCGATTTGACCGATCCGTATTGCGGGCTTCTTGTACCGATCTCGAGTTGCTCAACCGAAGTTCATTCGCTTCTCATCACATTGAGTGTTCCGACAATTCTCGATCCACATTGGGTGTTCCGACAATGATGAAGCATCCGTCGGCAATATCCTTGGGATCGCTTATAAACTGATCCTTGGAACACCTGGGAGTATCCTTGGAATTAGTTATAAACTGATCCATGGATCTCCTGGGAGTATCCTTGGGATCAGTTGTAAACCGATCCTTAGATCGGCCTTTTGATATAGTCAGATCTCCAATGTATGCCAAAATGATGTAGTCTGTCAATGTAATCAGATCTCTAGAGATCATCCAAATGATGTAGTTAGTCCTTTATTGTAATCCGATCCCTAGAGATCGCCCAAATGATGTAATCCGATTTTTTTGCAAATAAAGACTTTATTTTGCAGTTATCATCTTATTATTTTTGCATTGATTATTTTCCGATCTCTAAGGTGGTTATCCGATCTGGTTCTTTACTTGAATGACACTTGACTGATCCTTTATTCAAAATATTTAACTTATTATGCCGATCTCTAATTAACCGATCTCTGAACATTCGGATATTTGAGAGAAGTGTCAGAACAGATGTCGAGTCTTACCAATCGATGCGCCGCCTAGAACCTCGCGAGCATTAAATGCTCGGACTAGTATAAATAGGGGAGGGTTAACCAGTTGTTCTCTCATTTCATTTTCAGTCTCCTGCTCATAGCTTCGAAGTTCTCTCATCTTCTCCAGTTTCTCGCCCGACGATTAGACTCGTAAGGACTTTGATCTTTTTTTGTTTAAGTTCTTTGTTTCTTTTGAAAATGAGCGGTCCGAAGGTCGAGAGCGCGAGCCCTCCTTCCATTGAGTTCTCTTGGTCATCGTATGATGAAGAAGAGGCAGCCAAGCTGCGCAACTGACCCCTTAGGTCTCTCGCCTGTGCCGGGTCGGTCGTACCATTAAGGCGCACGCGCTCTTCTTCAAGGAGAGAGACCCTTCCTATAGACGAGCTTCCATCGGTTCTTCGAATCTGATCTGCAATCGCTTGTTCAAGAATACAACATTTGTCCCGATTCATATGAGTGATCAAGTGCCATGGCGATCTTCGTGTCGATCATTCTTTTGAAGAGGATGACATGGTCATGGTGTACGAAGAACGCTTAAAGGCCGGTCCGAGGTTCCTCTAGCCGATTTCTATAAGGAGGTCCTAAAATTTCACCGAATATCCATTGTTCAAATCCACCCCAACTCGTGGCGGATCTTGGTTGCTTTCCGAGGTCTATGCCGAGCTAAGGGAATCGCACCTACCTAAAGTGTTCGCCAAGCCGCACCGCTAACTCACCGAAAGGACGATGACCATCGGTTCTTTCAGCGGCTTCAATTGCGGGCTCTTTCCGATCCGCCTCGTCTCTTAAGAACTCGAAGAATCGCTTTCTTCATTGTGAGGAGCAAAGATCCGAGCCGCTTTGAGGACTTCCCCGCACTGGTGGTACCAGGACCCTTGCTTCCAACCATATTACCCTCGAGCGAAGAGGAAAGTTTGATAGTGATGGATCCAAGAGTGAGGCCGCTAAAAAGTATTCTTGTTTGGATTCGTGGATCGCCGAGTCACCATCATTTGCTCACCGCCATCGCCAAGACCGCGAACTTCCGCCTTCTAACCTTCAGCCTCCGACTCTTGCAGCTTGTTCCAAGCAGGAAGGGGGCCTTCTCAAGCTTCCGGAGGACCTCTTCTGGGCGCCAAGCATCGATCGATCGCTTGAGGAATAATCTGACCACAAGGAGAACTCGATTTCGCCAAAGTCCCGGGTCTACCATCTTCTTTCCGAGGATCGGACAAAGTTATCCTGCATGGTCTCGACGACATATTGACTCGACCATGAGCTTAAACGTGGAGTGTCCGTGAACTGCACCATGATCCGAAAGGATTCAGCCACCGGGTAAGGAGATCGGAAGAAGAATCGAGGTGGATTCCTCCGATCCCAACTCTCATCCGCCGGATTATATATCTCAAGTCGAGGGACGGCAAAGCTCCATGAAGACCGCTGGCCAACAGAATCGTGCTTTGGATGAGAGGGACCGTGCTCTTAAGGAAGTCCAGTGCTTCACGCCAACGGTTGCTGTGTCGCTCAACTTATAGAGGAACTTGAGGCGAAGGATAAGGAGCTTAAGGAGAAAGACAAGGAGCTTAAGGAGAGGGATGAGGAGATGGTGACGGAATAGCCGAGGCCTATGTGAAGGCTCACAAGGATCTCTTGGCCGCACTCCAGAGCGTTACCCTAAGAAGACTTTTCTTGGATGGCCGATGTGGCTCCCGAGGACAATGATGAAGACAAAGTGAGGATGAAGCCGAGGGTGAGAGGGAGAGAGGAGTGATCCAACAGATCAGTGGGGTGATCCTCACCAATAACTTGTACAAATTATGACATGAAATGAAATGCCTTTGTTCAATGAATGATTGTGATCGGAAAATTTTAAACCATTATTTGTCTGAGCATTTGATTGTATGAGCACAGCAAAACAAAAACTAAATGTGATTATTAATCTAAGTATGAGAGATCGGAAAGCACTTTGAACATGAGATCGGTAGGGAAGAAATGTCAATGTAACTTGACCGAAAATTTAACTCGAACACTTAATATCGTAATCGAACCAAAACATTACCTATTAAACTTTCTGAAATGAGGTAGGCAATAAACCGTAGGAAAAGATCTAGTGCCCGCTCATTTTATTCATCAACAGAGATCGTGAATATTCTCGACAGTCCTAAATCCGACATCGGGTTTGAGAGGTCGGTAAAATGATTTTGAGAGATCGGCGAGGCTTTAATGAATGTGAGGACTTAGCATTGATTCAATTCTCTGTGAGGAGAGATCGGAAATGTGACCGCCTATCAAGGAGGGACCGGAAACGTGATTAGCTGTTCAAAGAAAAGATTTTTTATTGATTCTAGGGATCGGCCAAAATATGGTGTCGACAATACCCAGTGCCAGTTTACCTATTTATCCAGTCTAGTCATCCTGTATAGGTTACTTGGGCAACCAAAAGTGAAAGTGGATAAATTTAATGAAATAATGAATATAACAAGTACAAAATAAGTAAGTCTACAAATACTCAACAAAAATTTATTTGCAATGAGACATCAATACATTCACTGCATATTTACTTTCTGTTATTTCTTTTTATTTTATTATTGGCACCACTAAGCATTATTGCTTAGCGCGTTGCTTTTGCCACGCGTAGGTTCTGGAGATACTGACTGAGAGCCCAGTAGACCACAGACTAGGTGAGACCTCCTGCAGCTCTGCATAGTGTCTGTGTCACCTCACCATCTTCAGTGCATTGGTAGGGCACTAGGTTTCATTTTGGTATTTTGTAACTAACTTTTATTTTCTCTTGTGTAATTCAAACTTATGTAATGTATTTTGATGTTAATGTAAATAAATGGAAATTGTGTTTATGAATGGAAAATTGAGTATTTATTTATTGCTTATGTATGAATACCATGAGAAATGAATGATTGAGAAATGGAAATGTTATTGAAAAATATTGAGATTTTGATGATTATTGGAGTTTGAGAATGATTGGAAATGATTAGCGGAAGTGTCTTTCACAGGTTCCGAAGAACTGTTTTCTTCATTTTTAACCGGTACTCTGCCGAATTTTCTATAAAATTTTCTAAACCTCAAATAAATTATAATTTCAATAAATGACTTAAATGAATTATATTTCACAAATTATATTCAAAACTATGATAAAAATAAATTAATGAAGAGTAAAAATGGTTGAGATAAAATAGAGTGTTCTAGTACACTGTGTGACATATTTTACTCAGATATACTGTAGATGGGTAAGGGGTGTCACAGATAGACCTTTGCAAGGTATGTCCATATCTTGTTATTTAGATTCAGATGGTACTCATAGTTCATCTACAGCTTGGGTTTTACATACTAGTGCCAGTTCTCACATTTCTAATGATATGCAGGAACTAGCAAATAGTAGTAGCTTGCGTTCTCAAGATGTTAGAGTCCGGATTGGCAATGGCTCAACTGTTGAAGCTTTAGCTATAGGATCTAAATCTTTTTACATGTTTGGACATATTTTGTGTTTGGATAAAATTTTATATGTACCTGATGCTTTTAAGAACATCATTTATATATCTAGTTTGACTAGAAATGGCTATGAATTTCAGTTCACAGATGATGTTTGCAATATTTATTTTAGAAATAAATATGTTGGTTCGGGTTATATGAATGATGGTGTTTATTATTTGGATAATAATGACAAACACAAAATGAATGCAAGTGATCTAAATGAATACAGTGCCATAGTGAAAAACAACTCAAGTTCAAAATATATTTGGCACTTAAGGTTATGTCATGTTGCAGAAGATAGGATTGCAAAACTGGAGAAAATGGGGATTCTATCCTCATTGGGCTCTAAGCCTACTCCAACTTGTGAATCTTACCTTCAGGGCAAAATAACTAGATCACCCTTTGTTGGATAAGGGTTAAGAGCTGAAAATATTTTGGAGCTAATACATAGTGATGTACGTCCATTTAAAGAAATGGCTAGAAGGGGTTTTCATTATTTTATTACCTTTACTGATGATAAATCAAGGTTTGGGTATTTGTATTTGATGAAATACAAACATGAATCCTTTGAAAAGTTCAAAGAATTTAAATCTGAAGTAGAAAATCAAACAAGAAAGAGTATTAAAGCTCTTCGATCAGTTCGTGGAGGTGAATATTTGAGTACTGAATTTGATGAATACTTGAGAGAGCACAGCATTGTTTCCCAGCTGACTCCTCCAGGAACGCCACAACTAAATGGTTTATCTGAAAGGAGAAATCGTACCTTATTGGATATGGTACGTAGTATGATGACCTATACTGATATGCCAATCTCCTTTTGGGGATTTGCATTAGAATCAGCTTTGTATATTCTAAACAGGATTCCATCAAAATCAGTTTCTTCCACACCTTATGAGATATGGCATGGAAGAAAGCCAAGTCTTAAGCATGTTAAGATTTAGGGTTGTCCAGCTTATGTCAAAAAGTTGAACACTGATAAATTGGAAACCAGATCAGAAAAATGTCGATTTGTTGGATATCCAAAAGATAGTTTTGGATATTATTTTTATTTGCCTACTTCACAAAAGGTTGTGATAAGTAGAGATGCCACATTTCTTGAACAACAGTTTATTCAAGAAGGTGGAAAAAGAAGGCAAATAGAGTTGGAATTGGAGAATTCTGACCAACCAACAGATCAGATGGATCTATATCCATCAAGTCAACTTACACCCATTGATGAAACATCTACAGCTGTTCCTCATAGAACAACCAGGGTATCTCACCCACCAGTGAGATATGGTTTCCTTCATGAAGAAGAACAGGAGTTGTCTACTCAAGAAGAATTAGATTATGGAGATGATCCACTTGCCTATGAAGAAGTTAGATCAGATATAGACTCTTCAAAATGGATTGATGCTATGAAATCTGAAATTGATTCCATGTATAAGAGTCAAGTTTGGGATCTTGTTGACCCACCTGAAGGTATTGTACCTATAGGGAACAAATGGGTTTTCAAGAAGCAAATTGGTTCTGATGGAAAGGTAGAGACCTATAAGGCAAGGCTAGTAGCGAAAGGGTTTCGCCAAAGGCAAGGAATCTACTATGAGGAGACTTTCTCACCTGTTGCCATGCTTAAATCAATTAGGATTCTATTAGCAATAGCTGCATATTATGATTATGAAATTTAGCAAATGGATGTCAAAACAGCTTTTCTCAATGGATACATTGAAGAAAACATTTTCATGGAACAACCTAGGGGTTTTGAATCCCAAGATGGTTCTAAGGTATGCAAGCTAAAGTGATCCATTTATGGGTTGAAACAAGCTTTGAGGAGTTGGAACATCCGTTTTGATGAAGCCATTAAATCCTTTGGTTTTATCAAAAATGAGGATGGGCCATGTGTATATAAGAAGGTTAGTGACAGTGCTATCACTTTCCTTGTCTTATATGTGGATGACATACTGTTTATGGGTAATGACACAGGTATGTTAACAATTGTAAAGATATGGTTGTCAAATACATTCTCCATGAAAGACTTAGGGGGAGCAACCTATATTCTTAGGATTCGCATCTATAGAGATAGAGTGAAAAGAATAATTGGTTTATCCTAAAGTCTATACTTGGAAAAGGTGTTAAAGATGTTTAACATGCTTGATTCCAAGAGAGGATTGTTACCAGTGAGACATGGTATCCATCTTTCTAAAGAGATGTCTCCAAAGACACCTGAAGAAAGAGATAAAATAGCCAGGATTCCATATGCTTCGGCTATTGGAAGTTTAACGTATGCAATATTGTGTACTAGGCCGGATATCGCATATGCTATTAGTTTGACTAGCAGGTATCAATTCAATCCAGATTTGGAACATTGAATAGCTGTCAAGAATATCCTTAAGTACTTAAGAAGAACTAAGGATTTATTCTTGATCTATGGAGGTGGAGACTTGCAATTGGATGGTTATACTGATTCTGATTTCCAATCAGATATCGATGATACAAAGTCTACATCTGGATATGTGTTCATTTGTAATGGAGGTGCAACGGTTGGAAGAGTTCCAAACGAGCATGACCGCAGATTCCACTACAGAGGTCGAGTATATTGTTGCATCGAATCGCAAAGGAAGCTGTTTGGATAAAGAAGTTCGTGATAGAACTTGCAATAGTTCCTTCCATTGAGTCAGCAATTCCACCACACTGTGACAACAATGGAGCAGTCATACAGGCTAAGGAACCAACGTCTCACCAAAAATCCAAACACATAGAAAGGCGCAACCATATTATCAGAGAAATAATTAGGCGAGGCTATGTAGCCATGTAGAAAATAGCATCAGCTCAAAATCCAGCTGATCCATTCACTAAGCCTATGTCACGCACTCAATTCAGTGACATCTTGAGAAGATAGGTCTAAGATATTGTGATGAATGGCTCTAGTGCTAGTGGGAGATTGTTAGTAGTATACCCTAGAACATATCATTTAGTATGTATCTTGTACATATTTTTATTAATAAAAGGTTTTTCCACTTTTCCGTTTACATAATATATTTATGTGTAATAGAAAAGGTCCATTGATATTTTGTTAGAAATATTATTCTTAAGTTGTTAAGAATATGAGTGACATTATTTCTAGCACAAAGTATCATAAATAGGTTCACAATCGAGGATACTTTAAAATAAGGACATGAGTTATCCAGAAAGATTGTATTCATGTTTGTTCCCAAGTTATTTATATGAGATATAAATAAGATGGAATGGTGAGTCTCATGCCATATGACAAACATAATAGGTACTTATAAATGATAAGTAGGCTGAACCAGTGACACTTATGACAAGCACATGGAGTTTACTCTTATCAATGTTTTGTCATAAATCATATCAGTGCATATAATCTTTAGACCTGAGATAGCACAGTTATGTTGTATATAGGTAGTTTGAGTTTGATACTGCTTTCATACTTGTACTGTGTATGGGTATCTGGGCATGTGTTGGCTCCTACTAGTTATATATGGAGGTAGGTGTTGATCAAGATGGAATCTGTTCCTCTAAGTAAATAGAGATAAAATCCTATGTTCATTTAATTATTCTTGATGTTTCAAGTTCCTGGCCAGGACAGATAGATTTAATCAGAAAAGAGTTTCTGATGAGAAAATCTTTTTAATCAAGAATTGGAATTAAAAGAGAACATAATATTTATAGCAAATGGAGTTTGACATAAACCATGACTCCAGCTTGAGTTGGGATTTTGTAACAGAGAATTCTAGTGCATGGTAACACATGATTATAGGTTCATTTAAGGTAAACCTTATTACTAATTGGGTGTCCATGGCATGCTATGCTAGGTGTTAACCATGGCCTTTGAGGTGCATAAAATGATTTAGAGAAATCATTTATGGTAAGAAAGAGTTCTGATGATATTAAGAGTTGATATCATGTCTCATTACCAATTAGTGATGAGCCTAGTAAGTCACACACATACAAAAGTAGTCACCTAATTAAATATGATTTAATTAATTAATTAAAGAGTTTAATTGATTAATTAAATAGGTTTGGTTTGTGATTAGATTGCAAAGTCCCTAGCATGACTTGAAACTAAATCTAGATTATTGGATGTATAGTATAAGTTAAATTTATATTTAAAGTATTTAAATATGAATTAATTAATGAGAAATTAATTAATAGAGATTAATTAATTTATTTATATTTGATATAAATTAATTAGAAGAAGAGAAATAATTATTTTGAGTTAAGAACTCAAAATTAAGACACAGGGGCATTTTGGTCATTTTGCAGTGTGACACGTGGCACCATGAGATGGTGACACGTGGCATTACACATAAGCTTGCCAAATGTCTTTTAATCATGTAAGATGATTAAAATTAAGATTAAATATAGGTTTGACACTTGGCACAATGTGATTGGGTCACTTAAACCTAGAGCTAATCAAAGGGTGACATGTGGCAAGGTTTTAATGTATTAACCTACCTATATAAGTGTTGTTATGAGAAAATAAAAGATAACCAATAGCCACAATCCTTTGTCACTCGATTTTGAAGCTCTCCCTCTCTTCCTCTTCATCTTTCATCAATTCAAAGAGATTAGCCATCAATCTCTTGAATTAAAAATACTAGAAATTGTTTCTAGTGTCCTGTTTACATCTCTAATCTCTTAAAAGGCAGAACTTGAATTTCTAATTAATAGAAAAAGCTTTAGAAGCTATTCAAGGGTTGCCATAGGTGTTCTTGGTGTGGACAAGCTAGAGGGACAACATTTGGTATCCTAAAGACGAATCTCAAAGGCGCAAATACGCTGCAGTGCATCAAGAGGTTAGTGTAATCATTATTGATTTAATCTAGGGTTCTAAAATTATTTTGATTAATTTTAAAATCTTAAATGGCAAATACAGATCCAAAAACATATTAAAAGAGTTTTAATATGTTGTTTATCATTGAAATCAAATAGTTAAAAATAAATCTTGCATGATGCATGTGACCCTAGGTGAAAATTTTTGAATTCAATGGTATAAACTTGTATTTTTCACGCTTCCGTTCCTTTATCATTCACCATTAGATTATCAAGTGATGCCATGATAAAATTGACGCAATTATCCTTCTACAGATTCTATTCCTGGATCTCATATGCCACCGTATCCTTTGTCCAAGTTAAGAACTTTAATTTTTAACAAAATTTGAAATTCATTTAACTATTTTCCCATAGGAAATCAACATTGCTTCAAGCAAAGTAAGCCTGACCGAATAAGCAGTTCGACCGAGACGAGTGTACTTAATAAGATCATGAACGAAGAAGATAATGAAAGATTAGGAACAAGTCTAGAACCTACAGGGACAAGTTTCCGAATTAAGAGATCAAGTCTTAGAGCTCATGAAACTGATGAAGGAGATGTCCCAAAATAAGCTTGCATCAGAACCGAATTTGCCACTACGTCCCCCAGTTCCTACAATGGTTGATTCTCACCAAGCTTTAACCTCTTTTACTTTTCATCCACCCATTCTAGATCTGACAATCACTGTCAATCTAACCAATGACTTACCTTTTCCCTATTACCCGGCTGTCTCAAATGCCGAGTTACACCATTCTACCCCAATCCCTCCAGTTCATCCTGCCCTTTATTTCCCAATCAAGGGAATAGCTCATGCAGTATGAGAAAGTAAAACAAGAGAAAATGAGAAGTTATCCATTCTAGAAGAGAGATTAAGAGCGATAGAGGGACTGAATATGTACGGCTCAGTGGATGTATCGTCGCTGAGATTAGTACCAGATGTGGTAGTGCCACCAAAGTTCAAACTTTCGGACTTTGACAAATATATCAAAAATTCAGATCCCCACATCCATCTGGCAACTTACATAGCAAAGATGTCCGCCCTCACTGAAGATGATAGGCTCTTGGTCTACTTTTTCCACGAGAGTCTCTTTGGGGCAACACTGTGGTGGTGCATTCAACTAGATAGGAGCAAACTGCGTTCCTGGAAAGATTTGGCCGATGCTTTCCTAAAACAGTACAAATTCAACTGTGACATCGCCCCTAAAAGGAGAGACCTCCAAAATCTCATGCAGAGAAAGAGGAAAAGTTTTAAGGAGTATGCCCAGAGGTGGAGAGAGAAAGCAACGGAGGTATATCCTCCGGTTACTGACAATGAACTCTGCTCCCTATTCATTGAAACGTTAAAAGCTCCATATTTCAATCTGATGATTGGAAACACCTCTAATAGCTTCTCGGACATCATCCAAGCTGGTGAAAGAATTGAAGCTAACTTAAGGTTAGGACGGTTGCAGAAGTTGACTGAGAATCCTGCAAAGAAGACAGCCAGCTTTGGTAAGAAGAAAGAAGGTGATGTGTAATCCATCACCCGACAAACCCAACCTCTATTCTCTCAGAATAATTTTCGGCCATATCTTCCTGCTTATGGCCTGATAATAGCCAACGTTCCATCCCCTTTTCCAAACTATCCTCACCCACACCCACAGTATCCATCGCAAACAGCTTATAACCCCAGACTGCCTGCTCAGCCATTCCATGAAGACCACCTCCTCCCCAAAATAATCCTAGACCACAGAGAAATCCTGATCCACCTCTCCCCCTTTCACTTAGTGAAATATACCAATACCTCTTCGGTATAAATCAGATAGTGCCTATTCCCCTAGGCCCAATTCAGCCACTGTATCCCAGGTGGTATGATGCTAATGCCCGATGTGAATATCATGGAGGGGCACTCAGGCACTCAACTGATAACTGTGGAGCTCTCAGGGGAAGAGTACAAGCCCTCATCAGAAATGGGTGGCTGAAAATTAACGGAAATGGTTCTCTCCCTAATGTCACTTCAAACCCATTGCCTAATCATGGTGCAGGCAATGGCATGAATATGGTAGAACCTGGAGAACCTTCCATTTATGTCATATATCTGGACTCCCTATCTGAAGCCCTGATCTCACGATTCTTTGAGGGCAAGAGTGGATAATTGGGCGTGAAGACATTCTGTGCTAAATCTCGAGTAAAGTGCATTTAGTTATCTACACTTGATCATTTTGTCCATAGTGACAAGTGTAATGTTATAAATGGACCTCTTTTTATGATAAATGAATTAATAGTTTAATAGCGCATTTTGCATCCAATCCTCTTTTCCTTAAAATCTATTCTTATAATATACTCCATTTTCATTTCTTCAGGACCATTCATCAATTCATGCCTAATAATTCAATTGACTTAGAAATTCCTCATGTTAATTTCAAAATTCCTATAACTACCATTGCTTCAAGTGATTCTGAAGAAGAACTTGCAAAAGAAAAGGGCAAAAGAGATGAACCTTCCCTAGTGCCTTATGGGGATGAAGCACACACATTAAATCTAGGTACTGAAGAAATAAGGAGGGAACTTAAGGTTGTGGAAAGTGGAGAGTTAGAAGGTATGGTCAGCTTGCTCAAGGAATTCATCGATGTATTTTCATGGAGTTATGACGATATGCTGGGATTAGATCCTCAGATAGTGACACACAAGATTCCCCTAAATCCTGAGATGATTTTAATAAAGCAGAAGTTGAGAAGAATGAATCCCGACACTCTGCTCAAAGTTAGGGATGAAGTCAAAAAGCAGTATGATGCCAGATTCTTGGAAGTAGTCAAGTACCCCTAATGGATAGCTAATGTTGTCCCGGTAATGAAGAAGGACGGAAGAGTCAGGGTATGTGTTGATTATAGGGATCTCAATAAAGCAAGCTTGAAGGATGATTTCCCTCTCCCACATATAGACGTGCTAGTTGATAACACTGTAGGATTGGGTAGATGTTCATGTATTAACGAGGCATCCGGGTACAACCAAATCCCCATGGATGAAAAAGACAAAGAGAAAACTGCTTTTATCACTCAGTGGGGGGTATTCTGTTATCGGGTCATGCCATTTAGGTTAAAGAATGCTTGAGCTACCTAACAATGTGCTATGGTCACATTATTCCAAAACATGATGCACAAAGAAGTGGAAGTGTATGTGTATGATATATTCATCAAATCTAGAGAGGGAGAAAGTCATGTACAAGTGCTGAGAAAAGTATTCGAAAGGCTCCAGAAGTATCAGCTGAAATTGAACCCAGCCAAGTGTGTGTTTGGGGCAAGATCTGGAAAGCTATTGGGATTCATAGTGAGTGAGAAGGGAATAGAAGTGGATCCAGACAAAGTTTGAGCCATTCAAGAAATGTCATCCCCAAAAATAGAAAGGGAGGTGCACAGTTTCCTGGGAAAGCTAAACTACATCTCAAGATTCATTTCCAACCTCACTGTTAAAGCTGAGCCCATCTTTAAGCTACTCAAAAAGAATAACACTACTCGATGGGATGAAGTTTGACAAGAGGCTTTCTAGAAAATTAAGCAGTACCTGTCAAATTTGCCAATATTAGTCCCTCCAGTGGCAGAAAGGCCGTTGATTCTGTACATGGCAGTTCAACAGAGTTCAATGGGGTGTGTTCTAGGGCAGCATGATGACACAGGTCGAAAGGAAAGGGCTATTTATTATTTGAGCAAGAAGTTCAATGATTGCGAGTCAAGGTACTCATTCCTAGAGAAAACTTGTTGCGCATTGGCCTAGACGGTGAATCGACTCAAACATTACATGTTGAATCATAAGACGTGGCTCATCTCCCGAATAGATCCCATCAAGTACGTATTTGAAAGCCCATTCGTGCCAGGAAGGATAACAAAATGGCAAGTCATACTCTCTCAATATGACATTGTTTATATGACCAGAAATGCAGTAAAAGGGAGTGTAATCGTTGATCTTCTAGCAAAAAATTCGATCCAGGATTATGAAGCCTTGGATTTCAAATTCCCTGATGAGCATGTTAATGAGGTTGGTAGTGAGGATATGGAATCGACTGATGTATGGGAAATATATTTCGACGGAGCAGTCAATCTATCTGGTAATGGCATTGGAGCTGTGTTGGTATCCCCTGATAGAAAGTACTTCCCAATAGCTATCAAGCTGAAATTCGACTGCACTAACAACGTCGCGGAATATGAAGCCTATGTGATGGGTTTACAGGCTGCTATCGAAATGAAGGTCAGAAAGTTAGAGGTGCATGGAGATTCAGCCTTGATCATTTACCAAGTTAAGGGAGAGTGGCCAACCAAAGACCCGAAGTTGATCCCATACCAAAAGTACCTATTGGAATTGATCAAGAGATTTGAAGAGATTTCTTTCACTCACCTTAGCCGGGACAAGAATCAATTCACAGATGCGTTAGCCACTCTGGCCATCATGGCTCAAATGGAAGAAGGACATATGACTCATGTGTTGCAAATCAAAGCAAGGGGCGAACCGGTTTATTATTTTCTGGTCGAGGAAGAAATCGATGGCAAACCCTAGTACCATGATATCTAGGTCTACGTCAAAACCAGGGAATACCCTTTGGAGGCAAGCAGAAACGAAAGGAAAATGATCAGGAGATTAGCTCTGGGATACTTCCCCAGTGGTTAAATTTTATACAAAAGGAGCTCCAATGGCGAATTGTTGAGATGTGTAGATGCAAAAGAAGTAAGGAGAATCCTTTTTGAGACCCATGAGGGGAATTGCGCAACCCATGCTAATGGGCATATGATGGCCAAGCAAATCATAAAATGAGGATACTTCTGGACTACTATGGAAAAAAACTACATCCAGTACTTTCGGAAGTGTCACAAATGTCAAATCTATGTGGATCCGATAAACGTCCCGCCTCATCAATTGTTTAATCTTGTCTCACCTTGGCCTTTCACAATGTGGGGCATCGACATGATTGGTCCCATTAATCCCAAGGCATCCAACGGGCATAGGTTCATCATGGTAGCTATTGATTACTTTTCTAAATGGGTTAAAGTGACGTCATATGCCCACATCACGCAGAATATGTTCCTCAAATTTTTCCGAAATAATGTCATCTGCCAACACAGCCTCCCTAATGAAATTGTCACTGACAATGCTAAAAATTTGAATGGTTCAAAAATTCGGAGTTTATGTGACCAATACAAAATCTGGCATCTCAATTCTTTGCCATATCTTCCCTAGATGAACAGAGCAGTAGAAGCCGCTAACAAAAACCTCAAAAGGATAATCCAGAAAATGACCGTCACCTATAGAGATTGGCATGATATGCTCCCCTATACTCTTCATGCATACTGGACCTCCGTAAGGACATCAACCGGGGCAACTCCATACTCGTTGGTTTTATGGTATGGAAGCTGTTTTGCCTATTCAAATAGAAATTCCTTCCCTGAGAATTCTGAAAGAATTAGGAATCGATGAGTCAGAATGGATCCAATCAAGGTTGGACCAATTGAATTTGCTAGACGAGAAAAGACTAGCAGCAGTATGTCATGGGTAGATGTAACAAAGGAGAATGGCAAGGGCATTCAACAAAGGCATTTGCCAGCGCAAATTCCAACCGGGAGATCTAGTTTTGAAAAAGATCCTCCCAAATCAAAATGACTCCCGGGGTAAATGGTCACCAACTTATGAGAGACCCTATGTGGTTAAAAAGGCATTTTCTGGTGGGGGCACTGATCTTGACTCACATGGACGATGAAAAATTCCCACAACCCGTGAATGCAGATGTTGTCAAAAGATATTATGACTGAAAAAAAAAATACGTGAGAGTGAAAACCCGAAAGGGCACTCTTAGCAAAATGTGTGAAAGAGGGCAAAATCCCGCAAGGGCACTTTCTGCAAAATGAGTGAAAGATGAAAACCTGAAAAAGGCATCCTGAAAAAAAAAAAGGGAAATAAGGGCGCATTTAGAACCAGAAAATGGAGAAATAAGGGAGGGAGCACGGGACCAAAGAAGGAAATAAGTCATCGCAGCAACAATGTTCATCAAGGGATTACTTGAAATGATGGCAGTTAAGGGAGTTCCAAATTAACTACGAAAATTTGTGGGATCCATTCTTGTACCCTCCTCTTTAAAACTGTACCTTTATTCTTAAGCCATAATAAAGTCATCCTTTCACTCTAATTTATCTTTCTTATATACTAATTTATCTTTCTTACGTACCTGCACTTTAATTTATCTTTCTTTTACATCTTAATGCGCTATTAATCTGTTAAAACTTTATCATAAGATTAGAATTTGGATATTGATAACCTCATCTACTTTGTTATGAAATTCGCAGGAAAAAAAAAACTAGGGGTGAAAACCCGAAAGGGCTCTTCTAGTCAAATATCTAGATGAGAAAGTGAAAAACCGCAAGGGCACTTTTCTCAAAACAAGAAAGAAGTGGAAAACAGAAAGGGCATCCTTATCTCACCTTACTCCTCTGTAAGACATAACATGATCACGTAGAATACCTAATGAACTATCAAACTTCACCTACCAATAACTCATTAAGTACCCTACAAGGGATTTTAAAACAATTTTCTTACTTTTGATAAGTGGTGAGCATTTTCTAATAGGTATTAAAACATTTAATTAAAGTTGAAAACTAGTTAAAATTTTTGGTCCATTTTATTTTTTCGCAAATTTTATAAAAATTTTGGCAGAGTTCCGTCTGTATTTTGAGAAAACAGTTCTTCAAATACCTGTAAAAAGCACTTCCAATAATTTTTCTCAACCACTACTTCAATTTCAAAATCAATCTCAACCAATTTCTCAAGTCTCAAAATTCAACAGTCAACATTTCTCAATTTCCAAAAATTCAATAATCATTAAAATAACATTTATCAGTCTCATTCAAATTAAAATAAAACATTTCCATTCATTAAAGACAAACAATCTATATATACATCATACTAAAGTCTACATTGGGAAAATCTAAACTAAATTTTATTACAACTTTATATAAACTTTGTACAAACTGCTCAAGACCGAATTTACATGTCCATACATTTATGTACATTACATATATCAAAATAAATTTCTACAATCAGGATATAAAATATACCCGATATAACTTCAGGATGAGTCACTCGATAATCCTCAGCAGCTCACTCTGGTGCTCCTCTAGTCTCTAAATCTGCAATAGCAATAACAGCTATCGCTGAGTACTAGGACTCAGTGGTGCACAACATACTAAAATAATCTTTATGCAGAACTTAAATCACATTTATTCAAAAATTTGACTGAACATGAGAATTAAATACAAATCATGCATTATGAGATTTTAATCCCAAACAATTTCATTTTGAAGTATCAAATCACATTTCATAAAACCCACAGTTAGATCATGCCATTTGAAACAAGTAGAATCTCAATAGCCAGAGGCTAAAGAGAAATCACATCACAAGGCTCGCTAGCTCAAATATACAGATCCAATCTCTGGTTCCTTGATCCAAGTTGATTTTAATTTTTGCATTTAATTTCATGTCATCAACCTCTGGTTCCTTGATCTAAGTTGATTTTAATTTTCAGTATTTTAATTTCACGTCATCAGCCTCTGGTTCCTTAATCCAAGTTGATTTTAATTTCTTACATTTAATTTCAAGTCATCAACCTCTGGTTCCTTGATCCGAGTTGATTTTAATTTCCTGCATTTTCGATGTCCTAGCCACCTAAAATATAGGTCCGAATCTTTACCTAATTCCTATACAAGAGAATTTCATTCTCTTTAATAGAAATTAAGTAAAGAGGGGTAGCTGTAGACACCATATTCTGGGCGACCTCCAAAATCAAGGAACTATCTGCTGACAACCAATGTTCCTAACCACGAAAAGCTTTATTGGACTTACCGATCACTCGAACAAACCGATCCCACGCTTAGTTAATTGTTTTCCGATCCCTTATCAGAGGGCTTCGAATCAATGATGAGTCTCCGGATCATCCAGTCTCGCCTCCGATCTCTCTTTACAAAAATTGTGGAAAGTCATTTAGCTAATGCTAAAATCAGATTCCTCACTTGTATGTCCTAGATATTTCTTAAAATAAAGTTAAAGGTTTCTATCCAGTCTACTAATGATCCTGATCTTAAGAATTCGAATCAAGTCTTTCCAATGTTCTAAAGTTTTCCTTGGAGTTTGGTCATGGCTAAGTACGGTCTCAGGCTTACAATGTTTTCTGATCTTTTATACTTAGGTTAATGGTGGCTTTTAGGTGTGATGTCCAAACAATTAAGTACCCATACGATTTGCATGCTTTTCGATCTCATCAAGAATTTGAACAGAAAAAGGACTTCAATTCATTTCAAAATAAAATTTACAAGTCATTCGACTGGAGGGTCTCCCCTAGACTGTTATCTTGGTACATCATCATTCTCTCTCTCTCTCTCTCTCTGGCTCCTCATTGCTCCCATCTTCGGCCTCTGGGGTGAGCTCATTCATCCAGGAGAAGTCCTCTTCGGGATACTGCTTCCTCAGCTCGGCCAGAAGGTTATTATGGGCGTTCACATAAGCCCTAGCCTCCTTTGTGGTGCTCTCCTCTTCCTTAGCTTAGAGTCCCTCATCCTTGGCTCGAAGCGCTTCCTCCTTCCCCTGAAGGTCTTCAGCATAACGATCGAGGTCGACAGACTGACTAGCTCGAGAGTCTTCAAGTTCTCGCTCCACCTCCGCTATCCTCTCATCATAATGCTTCATCCGATCTTCCATTCTAACAATGTAGTCGTTAACAGAGGAGAACTGAGCTTGTGCAGCTGAGGCATCTTAGACCGCCTTAAGGATCTCCTTCTTTAAGGTGCGGGCTTTCTCTCTGAGTACGTGCTGATTTGCAATCTCCTCTAAGCCTAAGCTCACTGTCTGAGCTAAGATATCATCCATGCTCTCCTCTGCCAACCGGTTCTGATCTTCTTAGAAGCAGATGGAAGTCCCATGACTTTGGCCAGGCCGAAATTCCCCTTTGTAGAGCGGTTCCTTTCCAGTGATTGGATCAGAAGTTGAGCACCCCGAGAAAGCGTCCTAACCATAGGACCCTAAGATTCCCCTTCCACATTGGAAGAGATCAGAGGAGACGGGGGAGGTGGAATCTCGATTTGCTGAGGAGCAGGAATGACAACCTCTACCTCAGGGATCGGTTGCTCTTGAGATGCAGGAGGAGAGATTGGCACCTCTACTAATTCACGATGAGGGTGAAGGAACGGAAGCGTGAAAAACACAAGTTTATACCATTGAATTCAAAAATTTTCACCTAGGGTCACATGCACCATGCAAGATTTATTTTTATCTATTTGATTTCAATGATAAACAACATATTAAAACTCTTTTAATATGTTTTTGGATTTGTATTTGCCATTTAAGATTTTAAAATTAATCAGATTAATTTTAGAACCCTAGATTAAATCAAGAACGATTACACTAACCTCTTGATGTGCTGCAGTGTGTCTGCGCCTTTGAGATTCGTCTTCAGGACACCAGATGTTGTCCCTCTAGCTTGTCCACACCAAGAACACCTATGGCAGCCCTTGAACAGCTTCTAAAGCCTTTTCTATTAATTAGAAATTCAAGTTCTGCCTTTTAAGAGATTAGAGATGTAAACAGGACACTAGAAACAATTTCTAGTGTTCTTAATTCAAGAGATTGATGGCTAATCTCTTTGAATTGATGAGAGATGAAGAAGAATAGCTGGAGAGGCTCAAAGTGGCGTGACAAATGAGAGGAGAGGCTGCTGGTTATGTTTTCTTTTCATAACCACACTTAAATAGCTAGGTTAACACATTAAACCCTAGCCACATGTCACCTTTTGATTAGCTCTAGGTTTAAGTGACCCAATCACATTGTGCCAAGTGTCAAACCTATATTTAATCTTGATTTTAATCATCTTACATGATTAAAAAATATTTGGCAAGCTTATGTGTAATCCCATGTGTCACCATCTCATGGTGCCACGTGTCACACTGTGAAATGACCAAAATGCCCCTGTGTCTTAATTTTGAGTTCTTAACCCAAAATAATTATTTTCTTCTTCTAATTAATTTATATCAAATATAAATTAATTAATTAATATCTATTAATTAATTTCTCATCAATTAAATTCATATTTAAACACTTTAAATATAAATTTAATTTATACTACACATCCAATAATCTATAAATCGATTCAATTCATTATATGGACTTTGAAATTTAATTGCAAACCAAATCTATTTAATTAATCAATTAAACTCTTTAATTAATTAATTAAATCATATTTAATTAGGTGATAACTTGTGTATGTGTGTGACTTACTAGGCTCATCACTAATTGGCAATGAGAAATGATATCAACTCTTAATATCATCAGAACTCTTTCTTACCATAAATGATTTCTCTAAATCATTTTATGAACCTCATAGACCATGGTTAACACCTAGCATAGCATGCCATGGCCACCCAATTAGTAATAAGATTTACCTTAAATGAACCTATAATCATATGTTACCATGCACTAGAATCTCTCTTTACAAAATCCCAACTCAAGCCGAGTCATGGTTTATGTCAAACTCCATTTGCTATGAATATTATGTTCTCTTTTAATTCCAGTTCTTGATTAAAAGATTTTTTCTCATCGTAAACTCTTTTCAATAAATCTATCTGTCTGGCCAGAACTTGAAACATCAAGAACAATTAAATGAACATAGGATTTTATCTCTATTTACTTAGAGGAACAGATTCCATCTTGATCAACACCTACCTCCATATATAACTAGTAAGAGCCAACACATGCCCATATACCCATACACAGTATAAGTATGAAAGCAGTATCAAACTCAAACTACCTATATACAAGATAACTGTGCTATCTCGTGTCTAAAGATTATATGCACGATATGATTTATGACAAAACATTGACAAGAGTAAACTCCATGTGCTTGTCATAAATGTCACCGTTCGCCTACTTATCATTTATAAGTGCCTATCATGTTTGTTATATGGCATGAGACTCACCATTCCATCTTATTTATATCTCATATAAATAACTTGGGAACAAACATGAATACAATCTTTCTGGATAAGTCATATCCTTATTATGAAGTATCCTCGATTGTGAACCTATTTATGATACTTTGTGCTAGAAATATTGTCACTCATATTCTTAACAACTTAAGAATAATATTTCTAACAAAATATCAATGGACCTTTTCTATTACACATAAATATATTATGTAAACGGAAAAGTGGAAATGCCTTTATTAATAAAAATATGTACAAGATACATACTAAATGATATGCTCTAGGGCATACTACTAACAGAGGGGTCTGAGCATTAGCAACTGTGGTCCCCTTCATCGTCCGCACTTTTCTGGAGACCTCCCTTTTTTACTTGCGGCTCTCCTTAAAAGTGTCATTGCCCGCCATACCTGCACAGAGAGGAAGTCAGTGAGTTTGCTAAGATTCAAAGACTAGAGATATGGGTAGTACCAAAGCCGAGGTCAAAGAGCTGGAGCTCGTATTCTTCGTCAGTAATCAGCCGCATCATTCAATACTTTTGTTCGACCATCACCGCGTCTAAACAAGAGAATTTCTAGGTGGATGCCTGAGACTTTAGCTCTTTCACCATGGCATCTTCGTCCTTATTTAAGATGATCTTCTTCGGGATCAGAGCGACCAGGTGTTGCCAACTCTACGAGATACCCTCAAAGTCATTCTGAATCTTGGTCCTCAAAATAAAAAATCGGTTCTTTTAATTCTTTAATGAAGAAGGGAGATCGATAAAGAGGGAGCATTTAGGGTTAGCCTGAAAGAACCAGAACTCATCATCCTTACTTCGGGCAAGCCTATGTAGCTCGACAAAGACTTTAGCCATGGGTTCCAATCCCTTAGCTCGGCAGAGGCCCTGGAAAGCTATTAGAGTCCACCAGGAGTTTGGGTGCACTTAAGCTATAGAGACGTGGTGGAACTTTAGGACGGCCTTATAAAATTCGTCCAAAGGGAAACAGAGCCCGACCTTCAGCTGCTCTTCGTATACCATGATGAGATTGCTCTCATCGAAGAAGTGATCAGCCCGATGATCACTGTGGCATTTGATATGTTCAAAGGATTCGATTCGCAGACTGTACTCCCGACATATAGATTGGAGATCGGTTTCTCTCAAGACTGAAGGCAACTCATTAATTGGCAAGTTTTCTCTCCTCAGAGATGCCCCTGGCCTCGATCCAGTAGCCGATCCAGTAATCAGAATGATGGCCATGCTAGTTCGACCGCCTGATCTAATCACATCACCCTCTTCCGAGGTCCACAAAACATGGACAGAAGGCGGGCTTGCGGCTCTCTGATCCTTGGCGTCGCTCATCTTCAGAAAAACAAAAGAAATTAACCAAGAAAGAGAATCAAAATCCTTATCAAAATGTGATCGGTGCCGAAAAAATGTGAAAAAATGAGAGAATGCTGAGATTGCTAGCAAAGCTCTGAAAATAACACAAGGGAGCAACTAATTAACCCTCTCCCTATTTATACTCGTCTAGGCATTTAATGCTCACTAAGTCCCAAGCAGCGCATTGATTAGCAGAATCGACTCGCTTTCCTGACACGTCGCTGGAAGGTTCTAGAAACACAACAATAAAATCGAATAAATGAGATCGGTTAGCTAGGTTTATCGGATTGGGCAAACTTTTAAAGCCACAGATCGGCTAATGACAATTTATTTAGAGATCAGATCGGATATGCACATCAGAGGTCAGAAAAATAACTAACGCAATAATTAAATAACAACCTTCAAATAAAATCTCATTCCATTTCTCAAAAGATCGGATTACATCAGATTGGTGATCTCAAAAGATCGAATTACATTATTGGGGCGATCTCAAAAGATCGGATTACATCATTTGGGCAATCTCTAAATATCAACATTATATCTTACCTAGCAGTGACCTATGTCAAAGCCTAGTTTTGTCGCTGAATCAAAAGATGTGTTTGATTAGAAAGCCAGCCACAAGTGTCGGATAGATGTGCAGCTCAGATAGGGTGACTATGACTCTCATGATAATAAGTGGAGTCATTGCCGATGTCATCGACCAGAATCGAGCAGCAGTCAGGACGCCTGATGTGGTGGGGAGCCAAATGAACTTTAAGAGGTGGTCACCGACATTAAGATTGAAATTAGCAGTTCTCTTTCCTGAGATCGGTTCACCAGTTATATCGGTAAACCGATTCGAAATCGACTCGATCGTCACTTTCGATCTTGATCGGTAAATTAGTCTAGTTCCCTCACTGTCATAAGATGTTGTCCTCATGGTTCTCTGATCATCAGGATCATAAATTTTTAGGCGAAGGGTGAAGGAAACAATTGGAAAAAGATCAAAGGTAGTCACCATAGTCAGAACAGTTACCAGAGAAATGGAGAAACTAGGGGAGGAGAAGCGAAGTGTGAAGGGGATTTCTCGTTGGTGTATATATATAGGGCTTGAGCATTTATTGCATGCAGAAACCGAAGCGTATGCATCAGTAACTGAAAAATTCAATGCTTTGACCAAGACAGATCGAATAAAGAGGAAAAATCTAGAACGGGAGAGATTGGAAAGCGATGAGGGACCCGATATGAGAAAGATCGTAAAAGGAGAGGGTCAGAATAGAAAGATCAGAAGGAGTAGAGATCAGAAAGAACAAAGGGGATAAAATGACTTCCAATCAATTCTCTTCATAATCAGTGCCGAGTTAGTTAAAGCGTTGCAGGCGGATTAAATCTTCACCACACGCCTCATCTGCTGAAAAGCCCATAGGCGCCAAAACAGTTATGACAGTCCTGTACACCTGGATCTCCACCGTTAGTCATATTTGTAAGGACGTGCCCGGAGACCTTGGATCAAAAAGCAGATGACAGGTCCGACGCTTTTCATTCTCAGCCCTCGGATCCATCTTGTAAGTCAAGACCCTGAGCTGTTGGATTAAGAGAAGAAAAGGACAGATATTCTAAATGAAATCTCAACCCTCCATTTTGATTTTTTTTAATTCTCAGACATCGGATTATGTCCTTTTAAATCTAAACCCTTCGTCTCCCCAAGAGAGATCTTGACCCTTGATTGAGAGCACCCGTTTCCTATAAATATCTGCATGCAATACTGTAGAGGGGACGGACGAAAAAGGTAGTGGTGATTATAGTGGAAAGGCTCTGAAATTTGATTCAATCTTGCTACTTTGCCATTCTAAGCTTTCATAAAATCGAGAAACTTTAGAAACCAGTTTTCTTAAGTATCTCCATTGAAGGAGCTTTGGGCCCTAAAATTCTTCATTTTTAGTGTTGGTTCACTACTCTGCGAGATCATTTTTTAGTTTTGTCTTCTTCGGCCTAACGTCAACATATCATTCTCCAAGCTTGGCTTCATTTCGACCCAGTTGCCGTCGCTTTGGCTCAACTGCATTCTGACCTGGTTCTCAATACTTCGAAGTAAGCGTTAGTCCTTCAATCATCAGCTTTCAACTCTACAATATTTGCGGTTCCAAAGTTAGTTCAATAGCCTCAACCTCCCATAGGTAAGTGTCTAGACTGTCATTTTGCTAAATGGTCGTGTTTTATTTTATCTGTTCTTGTTCTTGAAACTTCTATTATGTTCAGTCGCACTAAAATACCAACATAGATTATACAGGCAGATAGTTATTTCCCAAGTCTACTTCTTCTATTCATTCATAAACTTTATTTATCTTTTCTTAGTTTTCATTTCCTTTAAAATAGGTGTTCTGGTTGTGGGCAACTTATAGGTAACTAAAAAGATATTGGTAGAAGTATCTTAATATGAAAGTTTTCGAACAAATAAAAATGACAAAAATATAGTCATAACAAAAGATCGTACAGTAGGTCAGAGGAATAAGTTCTAAGGTCAAGCTGCGAAACGAGCCCAGGAGATAACATAAATTAAAAAATACAAGTTTATATCATTGAATTCAAAAATTTTCACATAGGGTCATATGCATCATGCAATATTTAATTTTAACTATTTGATTTCAATGATAAACAACATATTAAAACTCTTTTAATATGTTTTTGGATCTGTATTTGCCATTAAGATTTTAGAATTAATCAGATTAATTTTAAAACCCTAGTTTAGAACAAGAACAAATATACTAACCTCTTGATGCACTACAGTGTATTTGCACCTTTGGGATGCGTCTTTAGGACACCAGATGTTGTCCCTCTAGCTTGTCCACACCGAGATCACCTATGGCAGCCCTTAAACAGCTTCTAAAGCTTTTTCTATTAATTAGAAAATCAAGTTTTACCTTTTAAGAGATTAGAGATGTAAACAGGACACTAGAAACGATTTCTAGTATTTTTAATTCAAGAGATTATTTGCTAATATCTTGGAATAGATGAGAGATGAAGAAGATGAGAGGATGGGAGCCTCAAAGGGTGGCAGAACCAAGGGAGGCAGTAGCTAGTTATATTTTTTCTTTTTCATAATAACACTTATATAGCTAGGTCACCACTTAAAACCCTTGCCACATGTCACCCTCTGATTGGTTCTAGGATTAATTAACCCAATCACATTGTGCCAAGTGTCAAACCTATATTTAATTATGATTTTAATCATCTTACATGATTAAAAGACATTTGGCAAGCTTATGTGTAGTGCCATGTGTCACCATCTCATGGTGTCACATGTCACCCTGTGAATGACCAAAATGCCCCTGTGTCTTAATTTTGAGTTCTCAACCCAAAATAATATTTTTTCTTCTTCTAATCAATTTATATCAAAGATAAATTAATTAATTAATCTCTATTAATTAATTTCTCACTAATTAAATTCATATTTAAATACTTTAAATATAAATTTAACTTATACTATACATCCAATAATCTAGATTTGGTTTCAAGTTATGCTAGGGACTTCGCAATCTAATTGCAAACCAAACCTATTTAATTAATCAATTAAACTCTTTAATTAATTAATTAAATCATATTTAATTTGGTGATTACTTGTGCATGTGTGTGACTTACTAGGCTCATCACTAACTGGCAATGAGAGATGATATCAACTCTTAATATCATCAGAACTCTTTCTTACCATAAATGATTTCTCTAAATCATATTATGCACCTCATAGACCATGGTTAACACCTAGCATAGCATGCCATGGCCACCCAATCAGTAATAAGGTTTACTTTAAATGAACCTATAATCATATGTTACTATACACTAGAATCTCTCTATTACAAAATCTCAATTCGAGCTGGAGTCATGGTTTATGTCAAACCCCATTTGCTATGAATATTATGTTCTCTTTTAATTCTAGTTCTTGATTAAAAGATTTTTCTCATCAGAAACTCTTTTTTGAATAAATCTATCTGTCCTGGCCAGGAACTTAAAAAATCAAGAACAATTGAATGAACATAGGATTTTATCCCTATTTACTTAGAGGAACAGATTCCATCTTGATCAACACCTACCTTTATATATAACTAGTAGGAGCCAACACATGCCCATATACCCATACACAGTACAAGTATGAAAGCAGTATCAAACTCAAACCACCTATATACAAGATAACTTTGTTATCTCAGGTCTAAAAATTATATGCACTTATATAATTTATGACAACGCATTGACAAGAGTAAACTCCATGTGCTTGTCATAAATGTCACTGGTTCGACTTACTTATCATGTATAAGTGCCTATCATGTTTGTTATATGGCATGAGACTCACTATTCCATCTTTTTTATATCTCATATAAATAACTTGGGAATAAACATGAATACAATCTTTCTTGATAAATCATGTCCTTATTGTGAAGTATCCTCAATTGTGAACCTATTTATGATACTTTGTGCTGGATATACTGTCACTCATATTCTTAACAACTTGAGAATAGAATTTCTAATAAAATATCAATGGACCTTTTCTATTACACATAAATATATTATGCAAATGGAAAAGTGTAAAGGCCTTTTATTAATAAAAGATGTACAAGATACATACTAAATGATATGCTCTAGGGCATACTACTAACAATCTCCCACTAGCACTAGAGCCATTCATTATAATATCTTAGACCCATCTTCTCAAGATGTCAGTCTAGCTGAGTCTGTGGCATAAGCTTAGTGAATGGATCAGCTGGATTTTCAGCTGATGCTATTTTCTGCATGGCTACATCGCCTCGCCCAACTATTTCTCTGATAATGTGGTAGCACCTTTCTGTGTGTTTGGATTTCTAGTGAGACTGGGGTTTCTTATATCCAAACAACTTCTTTTGTAGCATTTTATGCAGCAATATACTCGGCCTCTGTAGTGGAATCTGCAGTCGTACTCTGTTTGGAACTCTTCCAACTGACTACATCTCCATTACAAATGAACACATATCCAGAGGTAGACTTTCTATCATCGATATCTGATTGAAATCAGAATTAGTATAACCATCCAATTGCAAGTCTCCACCTCCATATATCAAGAATAAATCCTTAGTTCCTCTCAAGTACTTAAGGATATTCTTGACAGCTATCCAGTGTTCCAAACCTGAATTCCACTAGTCAAACTAATAGCATATGCGATATCTAGCCTAGTACACAACATTGCATACATCAAACTTCCAATAGCCGAAGCATATGGAATCCTGGCTATTTTATCTCTTTCTTCAGGTGTTTAGAAAGGTGGATACCATGTCTCACTGGTAACAATCCTCTCTTGGAATCAAGCATGTTAAACCTCTTTAACACCTTTTCCAAGTAAAGACTTTGGGATAAACTAATTATTCTTTTTGCTTTATCTCTATAGATGCGAATCCCAAGAATATAGGTTGCCTCCCTTAAGTCTTTCATGGAGAATGTATTTGACAACCATACCTTTACAGCCGTCAACATATATGTGTCATTATCCATCAACAGTATGTCATCCACATATAAGATAAGGAAAGTGATAGCACTGTCACTAACCTTCTTATATACACATGGCTCATTCTCATTTTTGATAAAACCAAATGACCTAATGGCTTCATCAAAATGGATGTTTCAACTCCTCGAAGCTTGTTTCAACCCATTACTGGATCGGTTTAGCTTGCACACTTTGGAACCATTTTGGGATTCAAAACCCCTAGGTTATTCTATGAAAATGTTTTCTTCAATGTATCCATTGAGAAAAGATGTTTTGACATCCATCTGCCAAATTTCATAATCATAGTATGCAGCTATTGCTAATAAAATCCTAATTGATTTAAGCATGGCAACAGGTGAGAAAGTCTCCTCATAGTCGATTCCTTACCTTTGCCGAAACCTTTTCGCTACTAGCCTTGCTTTATAGGTCTCTACCTTTCCATCAGAACCAATTTTCTTCTTGAAAACTCATTTGTTCCCTATAGGTACAATACCTTCAGGTGGGTCAACGAGATCCCAAACTTGATTTTTATATATGGAATCAATCTCGGATTTCATAGCATTAATCCATTTTTGAAGAGTCTATATCTGATATAGCTTCTTCATAGGTAAGTAGATCATCTCCTTGATCAACTTCTTCATGAGTGGACAACTCTTGTTCTTCTTCATGAAGGAAACCATATCTCACTGGTGGGTGAGATACCCAGGTTGTTATACGAGGAACAACTGTAGATGTTTCATTAATAGTTGTAGGTTGACTAGATGGTTCTATATCCATCTGATCTGTTGGCTGGTTAGGATTCTCTAATTCCAACTCTATTTGCCTTCCTTTGCCTCCTTCTTGAACAAACTGTTGTTTAAGAAATGTGGCATCTCTACTTATCACAACCTTTTGTGATGTAGGTAAATAAAAATAATATCCAAAACTATCTTTTGGATATCCAACAAATCGACCCTTTTCTGATTTGGTTTCTAATTTATCAGTGTTCAGGACAACCCCAAATCTTAACATGCTTAAGACTTGGTTTTCTTCCATGCCATATCTCATAAGGTGTGGAAGATACTAATTTTGATGGAATCCTATTCAGAATTTGCAAAGTTGATTCTAATGCAAATCCCCAAAAGGAGATTGGCATATCAGTATAGCTCATCATACTACGTACCATATCCAATAGAGTATGATTTCTCCTTTCAGATACACCATTCAGCTGTGGTGTTCCTGGAGGAGTTAGCTGGGAAACAATGTTGTGTTCTCTCAAGTATTCATCAAATTCCATACTCAAATATTCTCCGCTACGATCTGATCGAAGAGCTTTAATACTCTTTCCTATTTGATTTTCTACTTCAGATTTAAATTCTTTGAACTTTTCAAAGGATTCATGTTTGTATTTCATCAAATACAAATACCTAAACCTTGATTTATGATCACTAAAGGTAATAAAGTAATGAAAACTGCCTCTATCCATTTCTTTTAAATGGACCACATACATCACTATGTATTAGCTCCAAAATACTTTCAGCTCTTAGCCCTTGTCCAACAAAGGGTGATCTGGTCATTTTACTCTAAAGGCAGGATTCACAAGTTGGAGTTGTTAGTAGTATGCCCTAGAGCATATCATTTAGTATGTATCTTATACATAATTTTATTAATAAAAGGCATTTCCACTTGTCCGTTTACATAATATATTTATGTGTAATAGAAAAGGTCCATTGATATTTTGTTAGAAATATTATTCTTAAGTTGTTAAGAATATGAGTGACAATATTTCTAGCACGAAGTATCATAAATAGGTTCACAATCGAGGATACTTCATAATAAGGACATGACTTATCCAGAAAGATTGTATTCATGTTTGTTCCCAAGTTATTTATATGAGATATAAATAAGATGGAATGGTGAGTCTCATGCCATATAACAAACATGATAGGCACTTATAAATGATAAGTAGGCCGAACCAGTGACACTTATGACAAGCACATGGAGTTTACTCTTGTCAATGTTTTGTCATAAATCATATCGGTGCATATAATCTTTAGACCTGAGATAGCACAGTTATCTTGTATATAGGTAGTTTGAGTTTGATACTGCTTTCATACTTGTACTATGTATGGGTATATGGGCATGTGTTGGCTCCTGCTAGTTATATATGGAGGTAGGTGTTGATCAAGATGGAATCTGTTCCTCTAAGTCAATAGAGATAAAATCCTATGATCATTTAATTGTTGTTGAGTTTTCAAGTTCTGGCGGAGACAGATAGATTTATTCGAAAGAGTTTCGATGAGAAAAATCTTTTTAATCAAGAACTGGAATTAAAAGAGAACATAATATTCATAGCAAATGGAGTTTGACATAAACCATGACTCGGCTTGAGTTGGGATTTTGTAAGTGAGAGATTCTAGTGCATGGTAACATATGATTATAGGTTCATTTAAGGTAAATCTTATTACTAATTGGGTGGCCATGGCATGCTATGCTAGGTGTTAACCATGGTCTATGAGGTTCATAAAATGATTTAGAGAAATCATTTATGGTAAGAAAGAGTTCTGATGATATTAAGAGTTGATATCATGTCTCATTGCCAATTAGTGATGAGCCTAGTAAGTCACACACATACACAAGTTATCACCTATTTAAATATGATTTAATTAATTAATTAAAGAGTTTAATTGATTAATTAAATAGGTTTGGTTTGCAATTAAATTGCAAAGTCCCTAGCATGACTTGAAACCAAATCTAGATTATTGGATGTGTAGTATAAATTAAATTTATATTTAAAGTGTTTAAATATGAATTTAATTGATGAGAAATTAATTAATGGAGATTAATTAATTAATTTATATTTGATATAAATTAATTAGAAGAAGAAAATAATTATTTTGGGTTAAAAACTCAAAATTAAGACACGAGGCATTTTGGTCATTTCACGATTGTGACACGTGGCACCATGAGATGGTGACACATGGGATTACACATAAGCTTAGCAAATGTTTTTTAATCATGTAAGATGATTAAAATCAAGATTAAATATAGGTTTGACACTTGGCACAATGTGATTGGGTCACTTAAACCTAGAGCTAATCAAAAGGTGACATGTGGCTAGGGTTTAATGTGTTAACCTAGCTATTTAAGTGTGGTTATGAAAAGAAAAAATAACCAGCAGCCTCTCCTCTCATTTGTCACGCCACTTTGAGCCTCTCCAGCTATTCCTCTTCATCTCTCATCAATTCAAAGAGATTAGCCATCAATCTCTTGAATTAAGAACACTAGAAATTGTTTCTAGTGTCCTGTTTACATCTCTAATCTCTTAAAAGGCAGAACTTGAATTTCTAATTAATAGAAAAAGCTTTAGAGGCTGTTCAAGGGCTGCCATAGGTGTTCTTAGTGTGGACAAGCTAGAGGGACAACATTTGGTGTCCTGAAGACGAATCTCAAAGGCGCAGACACGCTGCAGTGCATCAAGAGGTTAGTGTAATCGTTCTTGATTTAATCTAGGGTTCTAAAATTAATCTGATTAATTTTAAAATCTTAAACGGCAAATATAGATCCAAAAACATATTAAAAGAGTTTTAATATGTTGTTTATCATTGAAATCAAATAGATAAAAATAAATCTTGCATGGCGCATGTGACCCTAGGTGAAAAATTTTGAATTCAATGGTATAATCTTGTGTTTTTCACGCTTCCGTTCCTTCAGGAGTAGGCTCAGAGCCCAATGAGGATAAAATCCCCATTTTCTCCATATTTGTAATCCTATCTTTTGCAACATAACCTAACCTTAAGTGCCAAATATATTTTGAACTTGAGTTGATTTTCACCATGGCATTGCATTCTTTTATATTGCTTGCATTAGATTTTTATTTAACATTATTATTTAATAATAAAGTCCATCATGCATATAACCCGAATCAACATATTTATTTCCAAAATAAATATTGCAAACATCATTTATGAACTGAAATTCATAACCATCTCTAGTCAAACTAGATATAGAAATGAAGTTCTTAAAAGGCATTAAGTATATCCAAAACCTTATTTAAATACAAAACATTTCAACACATGTATAAAGATTTAGATCCTATGACTAAGGCTTCAACAGTTGAGCCATTGCCAATCCGGAGTCTGATATCTCCTTACTGCAAGCTTTTATTAATGGCTATACTCTGGGTAATTGCTATTCCAGTGCCCATCATTCTGGCAGTGGAAACACTTTCCTTTGCCTTTGTCAGCTTTGGTCTTTACTTTCTGTTTAGCTATTTTCTAGGAAGGACCAGGAATTTTGAGGTTTCTTTTTCTTATTGCCCTTCTTCTTATTGGACTTTCCAGTAGAAGAAGATGCAATCAATTCTACCTCTTTTCTTTTATTGTCCGACATATTCTTTTGGATAATAACAAGCATGTTGAGTAAACCAGCCAAGGTGCATTCCTGCTTAATCATATGGAAATTTGTCACAAAATTCCCAAAAAGACTCAGGAAGGGACTGAAGGATCAAATCCGTCTGTAGTTGGAAATCCATGTTGAAGTCAAGATGTTCTAACTACTCAATCAGTCGAATCATTATGTGGACATGATCCCCAACATTATGTCCCTCAAACATCCTCATGCAGAACAGCTGTCTAGATATCTCATACCTAGCATTCCTACTCTGCTCACCATACAACTCTTGTAGGTCAAGGAGGATCTCATTCGCACTCTGCATGTTCTCATGCTTCTTCTGTAACTCATTACTCATGGAAGCAAGCATGTAACACTTAGCTCTCATATCATGCTCCTTCCACTTGTCCAATGTTTCATGTTCCTCTTGAGTGGCCTCTGGAGGTAAGGGACCAGGAACATTTGAGTCTAGAACATATCCTATATGTTCAAGGTTCAGGACAAGTTTCAAATTTCTTAGCCAATCAGATAGATTAGGTCCTGTCAATCTATTGCAATCAAGTATGCTTACAAGGATATTAGATGGTGGTGGTTGTTTTGTGCTCATTATTATCAGAAAATTAACTGTAGAAAATAGCCAGATTAATTAGTAAATGTATCATGTAATTAACCAAAATGATTATAGTCTTTTAATCAAATTGGTCCTCCCACTAACTTAGCGAATCCTACACTTCCAAAATAGAAAACGGAAATCCTAGTTGGATGGATTTCTGGTGGGTGATTGAATTCTTATAATTCTATTGATAATCCTCTGGTACATCCATTATTGGAATTACAATAAACTGTAAGTGAGCAACTCCTTGCCCATCACATCTCATGTGAGGTTTAATCCTTTACCCCTAGTGCTCAAATTCTCTTGCGACAGTGCTAAGTGTCAAACCTATATTTAATCTTGACTTTGATCATCTTACATGATTAAAAGACATATGGCAAGCTTATGTGTAGTGCCATGTGTCACCATCTCATGGTGCCACATGTCACCCTGTGAAATGATCAAAATACCTCTGTGTCTTAATTTTGAGTTCTCAACCTAAAATAATTATTTTTCTTCTTTTAATCAATTTATATCAAATATAAATTAATTAATTAATCTCTATTAATTAATTTATCATTAATTAAATTCATATTTACACACTTTAAATATAAATTTAACTTATACTATACATCCAATAACTTATATTTGGTTTCAAGTCATGCTAGGGACTTTGCAATCTAATTGCAAACCAAACCTATTTAATTAATTAATTAAACTCTTTAATTAATTAATTAAATCATATTTAATTTGGTGATTACTTGTGTATGTATGTGACTTACTAGGCTCATCACTAATTGGCAATGAGACATGATATCAACTCTTAATATCATCAGAACTCTTTCTTACCATAAATGATTTCTCTAAATCATTTTATGCAGCTCATAGACTATGGTTAGCACCTAGTATAGCATGCCATAGCCACCCAATTAGTAATTAGGTTTACCTTAAATGAACCTATAATCATATGTTACCATGCACTAAAATCTCTCTGTTACAAAATCCTAATTTGAGCTGGAGTCATGGTTTATGTCAAGCCCCATTTGCTATGAATATTATGTTCTCTTTTAATTCTAGTTCTTGATTAAAAAGATTTTCTCGTCAGAAACTCTTTTCTGATTAAATCTATTTGTCCTGGCCAGGAACTTGAAACATCAAGAATAATTAAATGAACATAGGATTTTATCCCTATTTACTTAGGGTAACAGATTGCTTCTTGATCAACACCTACCTCCATATATAAATAGTAGGAGCCAACACATGCCCATATACCCATACACAGTACAAGTATGAAAGCAGTATCAAACTCAAACCACCTATATACAAGATAACTATGCTATCTCAGGTCTAAAGATTATATGCACTAAAATGATTTATGACAATGCATTCATAAGAGCAAACTCCATGTGCTTGTCATAAATGTCACTGGTTCGACCTACTTATTATATATAAGTGCCTATAATGTTTGTTATATGGCATGAGACTCACCATTCCATCTTATTTACATCTCATATAAATAACTTGGGAATAAACATGATTACAATCTTTCTGGATAAGTCATGTCCTTATTATGAAGTGTCCTCAATTGTGAACCAATTTATGATACTTTGTGCTAGAAATACTATCACTCATATTCTTAATGACTTAAGAATGGAATTTCTAACAAAATATCAATGGACCTTTTCTATTACACATAAATATATTATGTAAACGAAAAAGTAAAAATGCCTTTTATTGATAAAAGATTTACGAGATACACACTAAACGATATGCTCTAGGGCATACTACTAACAATCTTCCACTAGCACTAGAGCCATTCATTACAATACCTTAGACCCATCTTCTCAAGATGTCGATCTAACTGAGCTTGTGACCAAGGCTTAGTGAATGGATCAGCTGGATTTTTCAGCTGATGCTATTTTCTGAATGGCTATATGGCCTTGCCCAATTACCTCTCTGATAATGTGGTAGCGCCTTTCTATGTGTTTGGATTTTTAATGATACCGAAGTTCCTTATGTCCAAACAACTTCTTTTGCAGCATCTGATGCAGCATTATACTCTGCCTCTGTAGTGGAATCAATAGTCGTACTCTGTTTGGAACCCTTCCAGCTAACTGCACTTCCATTACAAATGAACACAAACCTAGAGGTAGACTTTCTATCATCGATGTCTAATTGGAAATCAGTATAACCATCCAATTGCAAGTCACCACCTCCATATATCAAGAACAAATCCTTAGTTCTTCTCAAGTACCTAAGGATATTCTTGACAGCTATCCAGTGTTCCAAACCTAGATTGGATTGATACTTGCCAGTCAAACTAATAACATATGTGATATCCGGCCTAGTACACTACATTGCATACATCAAACATCCAATAGTCGAAGAGTATGGAATCCTAGCCATTTTATCTCTTTCTTCAGGTGTCTTTGGAGACATCTCTTTAGAAAGGTGGATACCATGTCTCACTGGTAACAATCCTCTCTTGGAATCAAGCATGTTAAACCTCTTTAACACCTTTTCCAAGTATAGACTTTGGGATAAACCAATTATTCTTTTCGCTCTATCTCTATAGATGCGAATCCCAATAATATAGGTTGCCTCCCCTAAGTCTTTCATGGAGAATGTATTTGACAACTATACCTTTACAGTTGTCAACATACCTGTGTCATTACCCATCAACAAAATGTCATCCACATATAAGATAAGGAAAGTGATAGCACTATCACTAACCTTCTTATATGCACATGGCTCATCCTCATTTTCGATAAAACCAAATGACTTAATGGCTTCATCAAAAATGGATATTCCAACTCCTCGAAGCTTGTTTTAAGCCATAAATGGATCACTTTAGCTTGCGCACTTTGGAACCATCTTGTAATTTAAAACCCCTAGGTTGTTCCATGAAAATGTTTTCTTCAATGTATTCATTGAGAAAAGTTGTTTTGATATCCATCTGCCAAATCTCATAATCATAGTATGCAGCTATTGCTAATAGAATCCTAATTGATTTAGGCATGGCAACAGGCGAGAAAGTCTCCCCATAGTCGATTCCTTGCCTTTGGCGAAACCCTTTTGCTACTTGCCTTGCCTTATAGGTCTCTACCTTTCCATCAGAACTAATTTTCTTCTTGAAAAGCCATTTGTTCCCTATAGTACAATACCTTCAGGTGGGTCAATAAGTTCCCAAACTTGATTCTTATACATGGAATCAATTTTGGATTTCATAGCATCAATCCATTTTGAAGAGTCTATATCTGATATAGCTTCTTCATAGGTAAGTGGATCATTTCCATGATCTACGTCTTTATGAGTAAACAACTCTTGTTCTTCTTCATGAAAGAAACCATATGTCACTGGTGGGTGAGATACCCTGGTTGTTGTACGAGGAACAATTGTAGATGTTTCATCAATAGGTGTAGGTTAACTAGATGGATCTATATCCATCTGATCTGTTGGTTGGTCAGAATTCTCCAATTAGAACTCTATTTGCCTTCCTTTGCCTCCTTTTTGAACAAACTGTTGTTCAAGAAATGTGACATCTCTACTTATCACAACCTTTTGTGATGTAGGCAAATAAAAATAATATCCAAAACTATCTTTTGGATATCCAACAAATCGACCCTTTTCTGATCTGATTTCCAATTTATCAGTGTTCAGCTTTTTGATATAAGCTGGGCAACCCCAAATCTTAACATGCTTCAGACTTGGTTTTCTTCCATGCCATATCTCATAAGGTGTGGAAGATATTGATTTTGTTGGAATCCTATTCAAAATGTACAAAGCTGATTCTAATGCAAATCCCTAAAAGGAGATTGGCATATCAGTATAGCTCATCATACTACGTACCATATCCAATAGGGTACGATTTTTCCTTTCAGATACACCATTCAGCTGTGGTGTTCCTAAAGGAGTCAGCTGGGAAACAATGCCATGCTCTCTCAAGTATTCATCAAATTCAGTACTCAAGTATTCACTTCTCCGATCTAATTGAAGAGCTTTAATACTTTTTCCTGTTTGATTTTCTACTTCAGATTTAAATTCTTTGAAGTTTTCAAAGGATTCATGTTTGTATTTCATTAAATACAAATACCCAAACCTTGATTTATCATTAGTAAAGGTAATAAAGTAATCAAAACCATCTCAAACCATTTCCTAAATGGATTACATACATCACTATGTATTATTTCCAAAATATTTTTCAGTTCTTAGTCCTTGTTCAATAAAGGGTGATCTAGTCATTTTGCCCTGAAGGCAGGATTCACAATTTGGAGTAGGCTCAGAGCCCAATGAGAATAAAATCTCCATTTTCTCCAGTTTTGCAGTCCTATCTTCTGCAACATGATCTAATCTTAAGTACCAAATATATTTTGAACTTAAGTTGATTTTCATCATGGCATTGCATTCTTTTAGATTGCTATATTATGGTCAGAGGAAACTCTTTCCTGCTGGCAGTGAAAACACTTTCCTTTGCCTTTGTCATATGAAATTTTATCACAAAATCCCTAAATAACTCAGAAAGGGACTGAAGGATCAAATCCATCTACAGTTGGAAATCCATGTTAAAGTCAAGATGTTCTAACTGCTCAATCAGCCAAATCATCTTATGGACATGAACCCCAACATTCTTTCCCTCAGATATTCTCATGTGGAATAGTTTTCTAGATATCTCATACCTAGCATTCCTACTGTGCTCACCATATAACTCTTATAGGTGAAGGAGGATCTCACTCGCACTCTGTATGTTGTCATGCTACTTCTGTAACTCATTACTCATAGAAGCAAGCATGTAACACTTAGCTCTCATATCATGCTTCTTCCGCTTGTCCAAAGTTTCATGTTCCTCTTGAGTGGCCTCTGGAGGTAAGGGACCAGGAACATTTGAGTCTAGAACATATCCTATATGTTTAAGGTTCAGGATAAGTTTCAAATTTCTTAGCCAATCAGATAGATTAGATCCTATCAACCTATTACGATCAAGTATGCTTGCAAGGATATTGAATGGCGGTGGTTGTGGTGTGCTCATTAATATCAGAAAATTCACTACAGAAAATAACCAGATTAATTAGTAAATGTATCATGTATTTAACTAAAATGATTATGGTCTTTTAATCAAATTGGTCCTCCCACTAACTTAGTGAATCCTATACTTCCAAAGTAGAAAGTGAAAATCCTAGTTGGATGGATTTCTAATGGGTGATTGAATTCTTATAATTTCATTGATCATCCTCAGGTACATCCATTATTGAAATTACAATAAACTATAAGTGAGCAACTCCTTGCCCATCACATCTCATGTGAGGTTCAATCCTTTACCTAGCCTCTAATGCTCAAAATCTCAGGTACATCCATTATTGACTTATCTTGCATTAGTTAAGTTGATTCCATTGAGCCAGTAATTATGCAAATAATTTTAATGTCCTCAGGTACATCCAATATTGACCACCAAACCATTTACATATTTACAACATCTCATGCTTAACAATTATTCTTAAGAAAATCTCTTAAATTAATTGCATCTTATGCAAGTATTTAAAATTTCTTAAAAGAATTGCCTCAATGGAGGGTCCATGTTATAATTACTTTAATTATACCATTTCCAACTTAATCATTTGTTTGGAATATTTTATAGTCATCCGAATTACTATTAAGGTCTCAATTTGCACATTATCCAATTAGCATGCATATATCATATACTTGCATACATTCACATACATCTCATGCATTCATGGATAATAAATATGGTATGATCATGGACTTTCTAAGGGATTCAATTCTGAGCCACCAAGAATTGAATCAGGGCATTTCTAGGTGCAAATCATTCATTCATATTACAAGAGTTGTTGAAGGAGTACATAATCAACACTTGATCTTGAATTCCTCCCACGGGACCGACCAATGCTCTTAACCTCCTTGATCTTCTTGCAATCCAATTACATAGTAATCCTTGGCATGCCAAGGCGAATATACAAGAACTAAATAAATGAAATTACAACCCAAAATTATTACAACCTTTATAATACATGCCCAAAATAAATTAAAATAAATTAATTAATTTACAACCCAAAGAAATATAAAAGAGACAAATCCAATCACATTGGTATTTTATATTCCATGATCATCCATCATGCATATCACTATTTAACAATTAAATAAAATATACATACTTAAATTAAATTGAATATCTCATATGCAACCTAAAAATCCATATTTGAATATGATTCAAACAAATTTCAAAATTCAGATTTGGATTACATTCAAACAAACTTAAAAATTCAGATTTGAATCATATTCAAACAAATTTAAAATTCAGATTTGAATCACATTGAAACAAATTTAAAAACTTAAATTAAATTGAATATCTCATATTCAACTTAGAAATCTAGATTTGAATATGATTCAAATAAATTTAAAAATTCAAATTTGAATCACATTCAAACAAATTTAAAATTCATATTTGAATCACATTCAAACAAATTTAAAAACTTAAATTAAATTGAATATCTCATATTCAACTTAAAAATCCAGATTTGAATATGATTCAAACAAATTTAAAAATTCAGATTTGAATCACATTCAAACAAATTTAAAATTCATATTTGAATCACATTGAAACAAAAATAAAAATTTCAGATTTGAATCACATTCAAACAAATTTAAAATTCATATTTGAATCACATTCAAACAAATTTAAAAATTCATATTTGAATCATATTCAGTCAAATTTAATTGTGTGATTATAATTCTAATTAAATAATTTAATTAGACAAAAATGGACCTTAGATTATACAACAATTGCACATTCAATATCCATCATACATTGCACACCATTGTGGTGGCACAACCATGCACACCATTGTGGTGGCACAGCCAACATGCCACCACCTTTGCTTTTCAACCAGCAATGAACCAATCATCTCATGATCAAATCACACAATTAAATCATATAATCAACAATCTAAATGGAAAATATAGTGGCTCTGATACCAATTGAAGGAGCGGAAGCATAAAAAACATAAATTTAGATCATTGAAATAAAAACTTTTTCATCTAGGGTCACATGCATCATGCAATATTTATTTTTTATCTATTTAATTTCAATGATAAATAGCATATTAAAACTCTTTTAAAATGATTTTGGATCTACATTTTCCTTTTAAGATTTTAGAATTAACAGATTAATTCATTATAATCCTATATTTGATCAAGAACAAGTGCACTAATCTTTTTGATGCACTGTAGTGTGTTTGGCACCTTTGGGATGTGCCTAGGACACCAGATGTCACACCTTACCCCTCTGTAAGGCATCACATGATCCCGTAGAATACCTAATGAACTACCTCACTTCACCTACCGATAACTCATTAAGTACCCTACAAGGGATTTTAAAACAATTTTCCTATTTTTGATAAGTGGTGAGCATTTCTAATAAGTGTTTAAAACATTTAGTTGAAATTAAAACTAATTAATATTTTTGGCCATTTTAGTCTTCCGCAAATTTTATAAAAATTTTGACAGAGTTTCCTCTGTATTTTGAGAAAACCGTTCTTCGAATACCTGTAAAAAGCACTTCTAAAAGTTTTTCTCAACCACTACTTCAGTTTCACAATCAACTCAATTAATTTCTCAAGATTCACAAGTTCAATAATTCTCAAAATACTATCAATCAATATCATTCATATTTCATTAAAAACAAAACAATTTGTACACAACCTTACAAATTTATATCAAAAGAAATACAAACTAAACTTTATTACAAACTTCATACAAATTTGTGTACAAGCTACTCAAGACCCATTTTTACATGTCCATACATTTATGTGCAATATATACATCAAAAGAAGTATTTACAGTTAGGGTATAAATTATACCCGAAGGCTTCAAGCTGATGACTTCACACACCTCAAGACTCACGCTGCTCCTCTAGTCTTTGTATTCTGCGATAAAGAATAAAGCTATCGCTGAGTACTAGGACTCAGTGGTGCAAAATATACTAAAATAATCTTTATGCAAAACTTAAAGCACATTCATTCAAAAATTTGGCTAAACATGAAAATTAAATACAATCATGCATTGTGAGATTTTACATGTAAACCAAGTTCATTTCAAAGTATCAAAACACATTTCATAAAACCCACAGTTAGATCACGCCATTCGAAACAAATAGAATCTCAATAGCCAGAGGCTAAAGAGAAATCACATCACAAGGCTAGCTAGCTCAAATATATGGATATCCATTCACATCCTCTTCTTGGCACACCTCAACACTTCTCCGGAGAAGGAATCAAAATTGAAACTAATTACCCCCACTAGTCGTGCTAGTGAGGTGTTCAAATATATGGTCATGACACTGTGGTTTCAAAACTTATCTTAACAATTTGCTAAACATTGTCATTTCGAATATACACAGTAACTTTCACAATTTAAATCAAACATCATAAGAATGTCATAATCCAATATTTCACATTATTCAAAACAGTATGTAAAAGATGATTATAAAAAGTATACGTTGTGCACAAACCTCAAACGAGTCGCCTGTTGGCCTTGACTCGACTCCTCGGGTTCTGTCGGTATTCTTTCCACCAAACACGAAATTTTCCAATGTTTCAGTACTAAAACTTAAAATAAATCCAAAATAAACTTAACTTCACATTTACCTAGCTCTAACGTGTTAAATTCGACGTTCTCGAAATTTTGTGTTTCGGGTTACTATTCACTGTACTATTCAAGTCAAATTATTGACTTTCTAAGGCTTAATGGGTATGAGAACTCTAACTTCACCCACATACCACATTTTGGTCACCAAACTTGTTGGTTTTGGTCATTTGTTTAAAGCTTAGGTCATTTTGGCAAAATTGCCAATTTTCGGTTTTGGTTCTCCGAAGTTGTACTATTCCATTAGTCGATCTACTGTTGGAATTTGACAAAACTTCCTTCATAGAAAATGTTCCTTATTGTCTTAAGTGTATTCTCATTTTTGGATCACCCCAATCGGAGTTTTGTAGCTCAAGTTATGGCCAAAATAAGTTTACTGTTCACATGTACTATTCATACTGAGATTTTAGTGCTGGCAGATTTTTGGTCCAACTTTTGTTAATAATTTGACCAAGTTAAGTTCATAATTTGGTCTCACTTTCTTCATATGAAATGTTGTACTATGTCTTAGGTTTCCATCGGTTCAAGAATCGCCTAAATCCGAGTTTTCTAGAGAGAGTTATAGCCATCCAAACATTGCTGCTCAATGAAAATTCTGCAGAATCTCAGTACAGTAATTTAATTTTGCTCAATGATTTTGAAAGGGTTAATGGCCTAATTTGGGTTGGTGTTCTTCATGAAAGTTTTAGGTCTATATCATATCTAATTTCTGGTAAAATTTCAGGTCAATTTGACCTACCTAGCTCGAGTTATGACCAAATGAACAGTTACTGTTCATTTGGTCAGTTTAGTGCAGTGGCAGCCTGCAATCAATCCACTTTGGTCAATTGTTTCACCAAGTTTTGGTCAGTTTTTGGCCATGGTTCCTTAATGAAAATTGTGCTCTTTTATGTCTATTTTCATCTCCAATTGGTGGCATATCAATTGGACTTGTAAAATTTGAGTTTTGGTCTTCAAAGTGGGTTTGGTCATGCCACAACAAGATGACCATTGACCTACGAATTTGATTTTTATTCCAACAATTCCCACACAACTTATTTGGTCATAATTGACCATTATTTCACTTCACAATAAGTCCAACATGCCATTTATGCATTTTTCCCAAAATTTGGTTCACAACCCTAGCATTTAAAACCCTAACTCATCAATTTCACTACTTTGTTGCAATTAATCACACTTAATGGTTTTAATACTAATCATTCAACCAAGAAAGGTTTCTAAACTCATTCAAATGTATCATATCCATGCAAATCATATTCCTCTCAAGCTGCCCAAAATTTCAGTTTAATTCTTCCCATATTTGTTTCATTTAAATCAAGTTCTAAGCTCACTTTCAACCATCACATGTGCATTTGAATGGATAAATGAAGAGTTTAGCATACTAACCTTAGGTGAACCTTAAATCTTCACTTTTTGTTCTTCTTCTTCCTTCTTCTTGCTTTCTTATGCTTCTTCTATACTCTTCAAGATGCAATAATGAAATTCATGTGGAGAATTTTAGGGAAAGCATGTTTAATTTAGGGTTTCAAAAGCTTGGTTAGACTTATCCATGGTGGAAGATGAAATAAGTGAAAGGGAAGAGTGAGTCACGTTTTTCCTTTTGAAGATGATGAATTTAATTTTTTTTTTCTTTTGTTTCTTTTATTTATTTTGCTATGGAAGACCATAAATATCAAATTTAATAAATATTTAATAAATTTGTTTATGACATCATTAATGATGTCATCAACTTTGACTTTTCCAACCTCTTTCCTTTTCTTTTTTTTTTCTATTTATTTCTCTATTAGTTCTTTAATTTTATTCTCGATTCCAAAATTTTCTTTTCTCCGATTTTAATTGTGATTAGGTCAGAGTCACTCTGGTCAATTGACCAAATTGCCCCTCGCCGGTTCATCCCGGTTTGCAAATAATCCAATATTTCTTCCGGCTCCCTGACCTAATTATTTGACTGGCTTAACAGTTCTTTTTCGTAGTTTTCTCTTTTCCACTGTGTTCATAAGGGTCCTAAGGACGGCAGCGTCACTTTTTACGGTTCGAAATTTGAGTTTAAAACGACTTGCGATGCGTTCAGGAGGTCACTTATCATTTGTGACTCTCGGCTCGTTTAACCTCTTATGTTCTGCTTTTCTTATTTATAGTCAACTAATTAAACATTACTAATTATTTGTGTTTATGGCTTCTTAAGTTGTCTTAAATGTGGCTCTAATCTCCTTAATTGTCCGGACCGACACCGGTCACCTGAACAGTGAAATATACTAGGCTATGCAACGGGGTGTTACAATTCTCCCCCCCTTAAATAAATTTCGTCTCGAATTTTTTACCTGGTATCAATCTTTGAACAGCTGTGGGTGTTGTCTCCTCATGTCCTCCTCTCGCTCCCAAGTAGCTTCTTGGCCGAATGATGGTTCCACAAAGACTTTTACCAACGGTATCCGCTTGTTCCAGTAGTCGCTTAACCTCATATGCCAGAATCTCTATGGGTTCTTCTTCATATGTGAGGTCTGGATTCACTTCAATTTCCTCTACTGGTAGTATATGAGATGGGTCTGATCGATACCTCCTCAACATAGACACATGGAAGACATTATGTATCTTCTCTAACTCTGGAGGTAGTGCTAACCGATAAGCCAAAGAACCCACTCTTTTCAGAACCTCATATGACCCTATGAAACGAGGACTTAGTTTCCCCTTTCTGCCAAATCTCATAATCCTCTTCCAAGGAGAAACTTTGAGGAAAACTCTGTCACCCACTGCATACTGAACATCTCTTCTCTTCAGATCAATGTAGGACTTCTGACGGTCTGATGCAGTCTTAAGTCAACCTCTAATCACCCTAATCTTCTCTTCAGTCTGTTGAACAATTTCAGGTCCAATCATCTTTCTTTCACCCATGTCATCCCAACACAACGGGGTTCTACATTTTCTGCCATACAAAGCTTCATATGGAGGCATCCCAATGCTTGATTGGTAGCTGTTGTTGTAAGCAAACTTAATCAAAGGCAAGTGTGTATCCCAACTGCCTTCATATTCAATCACACAAGCCCGTAGCATGTCCTCCAAGATCTGAATTACCCTCTCAGACTGGCCATCTATCTGTGGGTGGAATGTAGTACTGAAGTTCAATCTAGTTCCTAGGGCTCTTTGAAGACTACCCCAGAATCTAGAAGTGAACCTAGGATCTCTCATGCGATATGATGGATACTGGCACTCCATGCAGTCTCACAATCTCATCAATGTATAACTTGGCCAATTTTTCTAAACTGTAGTCCATCCGGACTGGCAGAAAATGAGCAGACTTAGTTAGTCTGTCGACAATGACCCATACTGCATCATGACTCTTCTGTGTCCTCGGAAGTCCCATTACAAAATCCATTGTTATCCTTTCCCATTTCCATTCTGGCACTGGTAGTGGATGTAACAACCCAGTTGGTACTTGATGCTCTGCCTTTACTTGCTGACAAGTTAGGCATTTGGATACAAACTCTGCCACATCTCTTTACATACCCATCCACCAAGAATGCTCCTTTAGCCCCTATACATTTTTGTGCCACTGTGGTGCATGGTAAAGGAGACTCATGTGCTTCCTTCAAAATGATCGCCTCAAATCAACATCATTAGGAACACATATTCGCCACAGTGTAACGAGAAACCATCATCTCGATTGAGAATTCTGGTTTCTTGCCCTGTCGGACTTCTTCCATCAACCGATACTTCTGATCATTCTGAGCAGCCATTCTTATCTGATCAATCAACATTGGCTGTACATGCCATGCAACTGCTGTCAGCCCCTCATCATTAATCTCTAAACTGGCATGTAATGATCTCAACTCATGTACCAAAGACAAAGGAGTAACTCGTAGACTTGCCATAGTCTTGCGACTTAAGGCGTCAGCCACAACATTAGCTTTCCTTGGCTGATAGTCTATCAGACAATCATAGTCTTTTATTAACTCTAACCATCTCCTCTGTCTCAAATTCAGCTCTTTCTGGGTGCCCAAATACTTCAAACTCTTATGATCTGTGTAGATATAACATTTCTCCCCATACAAATAATGTCTCCAGATCTTAAGAGCAAACACTATAGCTGCAAGCTCCAAATCATGTGTTGGATAATTCCTCTCATGCGGTTTTAGCTGGCGTGATGCATAGGCAATGACATTTCGATCTTGCATCAATACACAGCCTAACCCATTGTGAGAAGCATCACTATATACTGTATATTCTTTACCCGGAGTAGGTAAAGTCAGGACTGGAGCTTCAGTCAAACATTTCTTCAATTCATCAAAACTCTGTTGGCATTTATCCGTCCACTGAAATTTTACATCTTTTCTAAGCAGCTTGGTCAATGGAGATGCCAACATGGAGAATCCCTTCACAAATCGACGGTAGTATCCAGCTAAACCCAAAAAACTACGAATTTCTGTGACATTTCTTGGTGGCCTCCAATTAAGGACAGCTTCAATCTTACTTGGATCTACCTTAATACCCTCTTCTGATACTACATGCCCCAAGAAAGATATTTCCTTCAGCCAAAATTCACACTTCGATAATTTGGCATATAGCTGTTTCTCCCTCAAAGTCTGCAGTACAATCCGTAGATGTCTATCATGCTCTTCTGCATTCCTCGAATAGACCAAAATATCATCAATGAATACCACAACAAACTGGTCGAGGTATGGTCTGAAGATAGTGTTCATCAGATCCATAAAAGCAGCCGGAGCATTTGTTAACCCGAATGGCATGACTAGGAATTCATAATGGCCATAGCGGGTTCTGAAGGCAGTTTTAGAAATACTCTGCTCTTGTACTTTCAGTTGATAATAACCTGATCTCAGGTCAATTTTGGAGAACACAGCTGCACCCCTCAACTGATCAAACAAGTCATCAATACGGGGTAATGGATATCTGTTCTTTATTGTCACCTTATTTGACTGTCGATAATCAATGCATAACCAGAGAGTGCCATCCTTCTTCTTTACAAACAACACTGGCGCTCCCCAAGGTGACACACTAGGGCGAATAAAGCCCTTGTCAAGCAACTCTTGTAATTGTATTTTTAACTCTTTCAATTCTGCAGGTGCCATTCTATATGGCGTTATGGAAATTGGGTCCACACCAGGCATAACATCAATCTCAAACTGCACCTCTCTTTCTGGAGGTAATCCTGGCAATTCATCAGGAAACACATCCGGAAAATCACATACAGTAGGGATGTCCCTTAGTGCTGGACTCCCCACTTGGGTGTCTATAACATGTGCTAAGTATGCTTCACACCCCTTTCTGATCATTCTTCTGGCTAATGCAGTCGAAATGATGTTTGATGGCAGTAAATGCCTCTCCCCGTGTATTACCACATCACCGTATAAAGGGAGACCAAAAGTGATCTTGATCTACAAATAATCATGACGTGATGCCTGGCTAACCAATCCATACCCAAGATGATATCATACTCTCTGAAGGGCATTTCAATCAAGTCGGACAGGAAAACATGTCTTTGGATCACCAAAGGACAGTCTCTATAAATTCTGTTGACCCGGACCTCTTGTCCTAAAGGACTAGTTGCTAGCACTTCAAAACCCATTTGCACACATGGAACAGCAAGTGAACTGACTATGCTAGCACTAACATATGAATGGGTTGAACCCGGATCAAACAATAAAAATACATATTGACCAGAGATAGAGAATGTACCAGCTACCACATCAGAAGTCTCAGCTTCTTCTCGCTGTTTCATTGCGTAGATTCTGGTTGAAGCACTTCCTTGTGCTGATTGACCAATCAGGCTCGATCGCAAAGGTGCCTCTACCTCTGCCTCTTCCTCTGCCACAGATCAGAACCTCTAGGAGCAGGACTCTGAATAGATGCCTCGGCAGTAGTAGGAGCTGGACCATATCTCGGAGCACTAGTACAATCTTTAGCCATATGGCCTTTGCCTCCACAGTTAAAACAGGCTCCAGTGGCCCAATAGCATTCCCCCCCATGAATCTTGCCACAAGTCTCACAGGGGCGGGCAGAATGTGAACCCCTGCTTGACTGCTGACTAGACCTAGGGGGTCTCTGACCAGAAAATCTGCCTCTGCCAAATCTGCCACCTCGACCCCTGCTGGGTCCACTAAACTTCTTTTTCTTTCCGGAGGTAACACCAGAACTCTGCTCAACTGATTTTTCCACCTTGTCTTTTTCTAATTTCTCGACTTTTTCCTTCACTGGGTTTGCTTCTGCTTCAACTCTCTCCAATTCAAGTGCTTGAGACATAAGCTCTGAGAAGTTGCTGTGTCGAAATCCTACAACTTGCATCCGTATGCTGGGCTTCAAACCCGTTTCAAATCTCTTGCACCTTGCCTTACTGGTAGTAAGGAGACTCTCCGCATAGTGACTCAAAGTGAGAACTCCCTCTCATACTCCGCCATCGATTTCCTTGTTTTAAGCTCAAAAATTCTTGCGCTTCGATCAACATATGCATCCGGGATGTATTTGCCTAAACTCTCGATGAAGTCATCCCGTGTCAAGATCGTGGTTCTCGCTAAGCCGTGGGGATGGTCTTCCACCAATCATATGCATCCTTGCGAAGAGCGACATAGAATATTCAAACTTCAACTCATCCGGCGGTGCAATTTCTTAAACACTCTGCCCATTCTTTCAAGCCATTGCTCGCCTCTAAAGGGTCCACAGTGCCCTTAAATTCTGACCCCATACTTCAATAATTTATCATATTGTCCGGCCGAGGCAGTGGGTGTGCCACAGGTGGTTGGGGTGGAGCTTGAACGGGCATACCCCCACCATTTGTTGAAACATCGCAGCCATCTGCTATGCGAATCAGGCAGAAATCGCGGCATTTGTGGGGTGTCACGACCCACTAACATTCTCGCAAAGTCGGGCTTCCCCTTGTGCCTCGGCTTCAACAATCGCCAACTGAGCGATCCTTCTTCCATTTCACGAAGTTAGGGTATCTCTTGAACAAGTAACACATGGAGATTTCCCTCCGTTAGTTCATATTCATGATGTAATGCACTGTATGTAACAATTATGGACATTGAGCAGTTGTACTTAACAAAGAAAAGACACAAATTCACGATTTAAAACATAATTCAAAAACTTGCTCTGATACCACTAAAACATGTCACACCTTACCCCTCTGTAAGGCATCACATGATCCCGTAGAATACCTAATGAACTACCTCACTTCACCTACCGATAACTCATTAAGTACCCTACAAGGGATTTTAAAACAATTTTCCTATTTTTGATAAGTGGTGAGCATTTCTAATAAGTGTTTAAAACATTTAGTTGAAATTAAAACTAATTAATATTTTTGGCCATTTTAGTTTTCCACAAATTTTATAAAAATTTTGACAGAGTTTCCTCTGTATTTTGAGAAAACCGTTCTTCGAATACCTGTAAAAAGCACTTCTAAAAGTTTTTCTCAACCACTACTTCAGTTTCACAATCAACTCAATCAATTTCTCAAGATTCACAAGTTCAATAATTCTCAAAATACTATCAATCAATATCATTCATATTTCATTAAAAACAAAACAATTTGTACACAACCTTACAAATTTATATCAAAAGAAATACAAACTAAACTTTATTACAAACTTCATACAAATTTGTGTACAAGCTGCTCAAGACCCATTTTTACATGTCCATACATTTATGTGCAATATATACATCAAAAGAAGTATTTACAGTTAGGGTATAAATTATACCCGAAGGCTTCAAGCTGATGACTTCACACACCTCGAAATCACGCTCCTCTAGTCTCTGTATCTGCGACAAAGAATAAAGCTATCACGAGTACTAGGACTCAGTGGTGCAAAATATACTAAAATAATCTTTATGCAAAACTTAAAGCACATTCATTCAAAAATTTGGCTAAACATGAAAATTAAATACAATCATGCATTGTGAGATTTTACATGTAAACCAAGTTCATTTCAAAGTATCAAAACACATTTCATAAAACCCACAGCTAGATCACGCTATTCTAAACAAATAGAATCTCAATAGCCGGAGGCTAAAGAGAAATCACATCACAAGGCTAGCTAGCTCAAATATATGGATATCCATTCACATCCTCTTCTCTTGGCACACCTCAACACTTCTCCGGAGAAGGAATCAAAATTGAAACTAATTACCCCACTAGTCGTGCTAGTGAGGTGTTCAAATATATGGTCATGACATCGTGGTTTCAAAACTTATCTTAACAATTTGCTAAACATTGTCATTTCGAATATACACAGAACTTTCACAATTTAAATCAAACATCATAAGAATGTCATAATCCAATATTTCACATTATTCAAAAGCAGATGTAAAAGATGATTATAAAAGTATACGTTGTGCACAAACCTCAAACGAGTCGCTGTTGGCCTTGACTGACTCCTCGGGTTACGTCGGTATTCTTTTCCACTGAAACACGAAATTTTCCAATGTTTCAGTACTAAAACTTAAAATAAATCCAAAATAAACTTAACTTCACATTTACCTAGCTCTAACGTGTTAAATTCGACGTTCTCGAAATTTTGTGTTTCGGGTTACTATTCACTGTACTATTCAAGTCAAATTATTGACTTTCTAAGGTTTAATGGGTATGAGAACTCTAACTTCACCCACATACCACATTTTGGTCACCAAACTTGGTGGTTTTGGTCATTTGTTTAAAGCTTAGGTCATTTTGGCAAAATTGCCAATATTCGCTTTGGTTCTCCGGTTGTACTGTTCCATTGGTCGATCTACTGTTGGAATTTGACAAAACTTCCTTCATAGAAAATGTTCCTTATCGTCTTAAGTGTATTCTCATTTTTGGATCACCCCAATCGGAGTTTTGTAGCTCAAGTTATGGCCAAAATAAGTTTACTGTTCACATGTACTATTCATACTGAGATTTTAGTGCTGGCAGATTTTTGGTCCAACTTTTGTTAATAATTTGACCAAGTTAAGTTCATAATTTGGTCTCACTTTCTTCATATGAAATGTTGTACTATGTCTTAGGTTTCCATCGGTTCAAGAATCGCCTAAATCCGAGTTTTCTAGAGAGAGTTATAGCCATCCAAACATTGCTGCTCAATGAAAATTCTGCAGAATCTCAGTACAGTAATTTAATTTTGCTCAATGATTTTGAAAGGGTTAATGGCCTAATTTGGGTTGGTGTTCTTCATGAAAGTTTTAGGTCTATATCATATCTAATTGCTGGTAAAATTTCAGGTCAATTTGACCTACCTAGCTCGAGTTATGACCAAATGAACAGTTACTGTTCATTTGGTCAGTTTAGTGCAGTGGCAGCCTGCAATCAATCCACTTTGGTCAATTGTTTCACCAAGTTTTGGTCAGTTTTTGGCCATGGTTCCTTAATGAAAATTGTGCTCTTTTATGTCTATTTTCATCTCCAATTGGTGGCATATCAATTGGACTTGTAAAATTTGAGTTTTGGTCTTCAGTGGGTTTGGTCATGCGCCAACATGACCATTGACCTACGAATTTGATTTTTATTCCAACAATTCCCACACAACTTATTTGGTCATAATTGACCATTATTTCACTTCACAATAAGTCCAACATGCCATTTATGCATTTTTCCCAAAATTTGGTTCACAACCCTAGCATTTAAAACCCTAACTCATCAATTTCACTACTTTGTTGCAATTAATCACACTTAATGGTTTTAATACTAATCATTCAAACAAGAAAGGTTTCTAAACTCATTCAAATGTATCATATCCATGCAAATCATATTTCTCTCAATATGAACTAAATTTCTTTTTATTTCGTCACGCATATTTGTTTCATTTAAATCAAGTTCTAAGCTCACTTTCAACCATCACATGTGCATTTGAATGGATAAATGAAGAGTTTAGCATACTAACCTTAGGTGAACCTTAAATCTTCACTTTTTGTTCTTCTTCTTCCTTCTTCTTGCTTTCTTATGCTTCTTCTATACTCTTCAAGATGCAATAATGAAATTCATGTGGAGAATTTTAGGGAAAGCATGTTTAATTTAGGGTTTCAAAAGCTTGGTTAGACTTATCCATGGTGGAAGATGAAATAAGTGAGAGGGAAGAGTGAGTCACGTTTTTCCTTTTGAAGATGATGAATTTAATTTTTTTTTCTTTTGTTTCTTTTATTTATTTTGCTATGGAAGACCATAAATATCAAATTTAATAAATATTTAATAAATTTGTTTATGACATCATTAATGATGTCATCAACTTTGACTTTTCCAACCTCTTTCCTTTTTTTTTTTTCTATTTATTTCTCTATTAGTTCTTTAATTTTATTCTCGATTCCGAAATTTTCTTTTCTCCGATTTTAATTGACAGTTAGGTCAGGAGTCAGCTCTCGGGGTCAATTGACCAAATTGCCCCTCGCCGGTTCATCCCGGTTTGCAAATAATCCAATATTTCTTCCGCTCACGACCTAATTATTTGGTAGCTTAACAGTTCTTTTTCGTAGTTTCTCTTTTCCACTGTGTTCATAAGGGTCCTAAGGACGCAGCGTCACTTTTTACGGTTCAAATTTGAGTTTAAAACGACTTGTGATGCGTTCAGGAGGTCACTTATCGCTGTGACTCTCGGCTCGTTTAACCTCTTATGTTCTGTTTTTCTTATTTATAGTTAACTAATTAAACATTACTAATTATTTGTGTTTATGGCTTCTCAAGTTGTCTTAAATGTGGCTCTAATCTCCTTAATTGTCCGGACCGACACCGGTCACCTGAACAGTGAAATATACTAGGCTATGCAACGGGGTGTTACACCAGATGTTGTCCCTCTAGCTTGTCCACACTAAGATCACCAATGGCAACCCCTTGAACAGCTTCTAAAGCTTTTCCAATCAATTAGAAAATCAGATTTTGCCTTTTGAGAGATTATAGATGTAAACAAGACATTAAAAATGATTTCTAGTATTTTTAATTCAAGAGACTATTGGTAAATCTCTTTGAATTGTTGAGAGATGAAGAAGAAGAGAGGAAGAGGCAGCCAAGGGTGGCAGCACAAAAGAGAATGAGCTGATTATTTTATTTTCTTTTTATCCTTTCCCTTATATAGCTAGGTCACCACTTAAAAACCCCTACCACATGTCACCTTCTGATTGGCTCTAGGTTTAATTGACCCAATCACATTGTGTCAAGTGTTAAACCTATATTTAATCTTGACTTTGATCATCTTACATGATTAAAAGACATATGGCAAGCTTATGTGTAGTGACATAACCTAGATTTGGTTTAAAGTCATGCTAGGGACTTTGCAATCTAATTGCAAACCAAACCTATTTAATTAATCAATTAAACTCTTTAATTAATTAATTAAATCATATTTAATTTAGTGATTACTTGTGTATGTGTGTGACTTACTAGGCTCAACACTAATTGGCAATAAGACATGATATCAACTCTTAATATCATTAGAACTCTTACTTACCATAAATGATTTCTCTAAATGATTTTATGCAGCTCATAGACTATGGTTAACACCTAGCATAGCATGCCACAGCCACCCAATCAGTAATAAGGCTTACCTTCAATGAACCTATAATCATATGTTACCATGCATTAGAATCTTTCTGTTACAAAATCCCAATTCAAGCTGGAGTCATAGTTTATGTCAAACTCCGTTTGCTATGAATATTATGTTCTCTTTTAATTCTAGTTCTTGATTAAAAAGATTTTATCATCAGAAAAACATCAAGAACAATTAAATGAACATAGGATTTTATCCCTATTTACTTAGGGTAACAGATTCCATCTTGATCAACACCTACATCCCTATATAACTAGTAGGAGCCAAGACATGCCCATATACCCATACAGTACAAGTATGAAAGCGAGATCAAACTCAAACCACCTATATATAAGATAACTGTGCTATCTCAGGTCTAAAGATCATATGCACTGATATGATTTATGACAATGCATTGACAAGAGTAAACTCCATGTACTTGTCATAAATGTCACTTGTTCGACCTATTTATCATATATAAGTGCCTATCATGTTTGTTATATGGCATGAGACTCACCATTCCATCTTATTTACATCTCATATAAATAACTTGGGAACAAACATGATTACAATCTTTCTGGATAAATCATGTCCTTATTGTGAAGTATCCGCGATTGTGAACCAATTTATGACACTTTGTGCTAGAAATACTATCATACATATTCTTAACAACTTAAGAATAGAATTTCTAACGAAATATCAATGGACCTTTTCTATTACACATAAATATATTATGTAAACGGAAAAGTGAAAATGCTTTTTATTAATAAAAGATGTACAAGATACATACTAAATGATATGCTCTAGGGCATACTACTAACATAAATTCCATCTTGATCAACACCTATCTTCATATATAACTGGTAGGAGCCAACACATGCCCATATATCCATACACAGTACAAGTATGAAAGCAGTATCAAACTCTAACCACCTATATACAAGATAACTGTGTTATCTCAGGTTTAAAGATTATATGCACTGATATGATTTATGACAATGCATTGATAAGAGTAAACTCCACGTGCTTGTCATAACTGTCACTGGTTCGGCCTACTTATCATACATAAGTGCCTATCATGTTTGTTATATGGCATAAGACTCACCATTCCATCTTATTTACATCTCATATTAATAACTTGGAATAAACATGATTACAATCTTTCTGGGTAAGTCATGTCATTATTGTGAAGTATCCTAGATTGTGAATCAATTTACGATATTTTGTGCTAGAAATATTATCACTCATATTCTTAATAACTTAATAATAGAATTTCTAACAAAATATCAATTGACCTTTTCTATTGCATATAAAAATGTTATGTAAACAGAAAAGTGAAAATGCCTTTTATTAATAAAAACGTATACAAGATACATACTAAATGATATGTTCTAGGGCATACTACTAACATAAAATTTTATTTGGAAGTGTTTCCCGCTCCTTCGATGTGTGTATCACTACACAGCCTGACCCGTGTAATTCTTTGTTTATATTTTTCAATTTTTAGCCAGTTACATGGTTCGTATACCACTTCATGGGTCTGATCCATGTAACTTTCTACCACTCTTTTTCCTTTGTTGTGCACCCTATTTAACTTACACAGGGACGTGTAATGAGTGAAAGAGGCCCGTGTAAGTTTCTGCCCTATGTTGACCCATTCATTCTTTTCACCATTTTTAGGTTACATGGGTTGTGTGCTATTACATGAGGTACCCCGTGTAACCATCTGGAGTGCTTGTGTGCAAGGGTTTTCTGAGTCTAGTATGTTGCTTGAGGCATATACTATTACACAGACTGAATTGTGTAACTTTCTGGACCAAAATTTATTTATGTTTTTAAAGGTGTTCTCTTTTTCCTAATTCTCTAAAAGTTTATTCTAACATGCTTTTATGTAAAAGAATTAAAACAATTGTCACACCCTACCCCTCTGTAAGGCATAACATGATCCCGTAGTATACCTAATGAATTACCAACTTCGTCTACTGATAACCCATTAAATATACTACAAGGGATTTTAAAAACTTTTCTTACTTCTTTTACAGTGGTGAGCACTATTTACAGGTGTTAAAAACCTTTTTGATCTGAAGTGATAGAACTAACACATTTGAATTATTTGGAATTTCTGTAAAAATTTTGGCAGAATGCCATCTGTATTTTGGATAAAACAGTTCTTCAGAAAAACCTGTAAAAAGCACTTCAATTATTTTCCAAATCTCAACTCCAACATTTTTCTCAATACAACATATTTCTTAACTCAATCCACAGTGATTTTTCAAAAGCTGAGATATAGGAAATATAATACAATTTTTACAAGTCAAAATAACTCATAATTATTTTACAATCTCAAGTTACAATTTGAATTTACAATTGCTCAAAACCAAAAACAAAATATACATACAGTGGTCATACATTACAGTACAAATGCAAAAAGCGGTATACTCGTTATACCCGAAAAATCTCTCACTGGAGGTACTAGTAGCCTAGTCTGCTACCCTGTCTGTCTGTCTACCTGCGACAGCAATCAAAAGCTATCGCTGAGACAATGTCTCAGTGGTGCACAACATTAACCAAATACAACTTTAAATCACAATTCATAAACCATATAAATAGTGGATACGTAAAACCATAGTTAAATTCAAGACAATGAATGTCATAAGGAATTTAAACTCCAATTCACAAATTATCAAAATTCATAATAACAAAATTTAGTCAATTAATTTAAGAATACCGTATTGCCAATTCATACACAATTTGATCAAATTACTGAATAACATCGTTTTACAAATCAATAACACAATTCGATCAAATAACTGAATAATATCGTTTTGCAAATCAATAACACAATTCGATCAAATAACTGAATAATATCGTTTTGCAAATCAATAACACAATTCGATCAAATAACTGAATAATATCGTTTTGCAAATCAATAACACAATTCGATCAAATAACTGAATAATATCGTTTTGCAAATCAATAACACAATTCGTTCAAATAATCGAATAATATCGTTTTGCAAATCAATAACACAATTCGATCAAATAATCTTTGCAAATCAATAACACAATTCGATCAAATAACTGAATAATATCATTTTGCAAATCAATAACACAATTCGATCAAATAACTAAATAATACAGTGTTGCCAATCAATATCACAATTTAAGCCATGACACAATTTTTTTCGTACATGCCGTGTTGTACACCACGACAAGACACACTCACCCCAATAATCGAAATCAATGAGGGAGGAAGCTAGCTATATAATGTGTCACACCTCGGCTTAGTGGGCCCCAGCTCAAGCCCCTCTATGGGTGGCCATCTTGCCGGCGTACCCCTCTAGAGGCCGGCGATGCAACTCAAATCGGTACTGTCCGCTTTGGTGGAGTTCAATCCCTTCGCCCAGCAGAGCTAGGATTCGAACCCATATCACCTCACGGATTTGCTTCGCCTCTTACCAATTGAACTGCTAAATGTGTCACCCCTTACCCGTCTACAGTGTAGCCGAGCAAGTTATGCCACTCAGTGTGTCGGAACATCAATTCATGTTTTAATTTCAATTTATCCCTTTTTATTTATTTATTTACAATTTTTGAAAAAAATCTATATTTACAGCAAATTTTATAGAAAATCCGGCAGAGTGCCGGCTATATTTTAGAAAATAGTTCTTCTGCACCTGTTTAAAAACACTCCCAATATAATTACAATCTCAATCTCAATCATTTCTCAAATCAATTCAGTATTCCAAAATTTACATTCAACTCATATTCACCAAGTTCAATGAGAAATACTCATATTTAATTTGAACAGTTCATAGATAATTAAAGAAAAAATATAAGTAAATGATTTTATAATGTTCATAACAAAATTTTACAAAATACAATATTACAAAATATATAAATATCCCAGATTGACTAATGTCCTACCAAATGCACTGCAATGTGAGGTGACTCAACTCGAGTGCGGATATGATGGCTCACCCAAGATGCGGTTTGCTAGACTCCTAGCTAAATCTCCAATACTGCGGCGTGGCAAATGACGCGCTAAGCAATTCTGCTTAGTGGTGACAATATAAAATAGAATAAAATAAAATATAATAAAATATGCGAATGTAGGTTTACATTTTTGGTGGACTAAATTTCAAATATTTATTGCAATATTATTCGATTAAAGTTGAGTAAGATTTATTAACACTGCCCGAGTAACCTATACTAGTTGGTGGATGGATAAGCGTAACCGCACAGGTACTAAGTACCTAGGACCATCACACCATCGGTCACATTGTGTCTCCGGTGTGCAATGAGCCTAATAAGTGTAATAATTATCGGGGTTAAACCCAAGTATAACAACTCACTATCATAGCCAAAGGCTATTATGTTCTGAGAATGGCATGGGATGCCATGAAATACGAAACGGCATGAAGCCATATGCGATCGCTAACAGAACACTATTGGCATGCCAACCTATCCAAACCAATCACATTAGGACTACTAGGGCATTTAACACTTTTAATTTGTGTAATTCTTTGAAATTGAAATTTTAATGATTACTATTCATTTCATTAGTCAACCAAAATGTTGACTTTTGCATTGACAATAGGTAAATTAGATTAACTATCATCAACATACCACATTTTACATTTTAAACTTGTTGGTATTGGTTGCCAACACCATCTCTAAGCTTAATGATAATTAGACAAAATTTTCAGTTTTCATGCTTTAACTTTACTGTTCCATTAGTCACCTTTGCAGTGGTATTTTGGAAAAGTGATCAACATGAAAGTTGTTCCTTATTTTATCTAGATGAATTTTTTTTTTGAATCACTCCATTTGGAGTTTTGTAACTCAATTTATGGCCTAAAAACCATAACTGGCCGGATTGGGCAGATTCCAAAATTCTGGGCAAAACTGATTCTGCCAGATTTGGTGTCTCAAGTTTGGTTGGCAATTTGACTAGGTTATGATCATAATTTGAGTCAGGTTTCTTCATGAAAGTTTTTGGTCTATATGTCACCTTGTTGCTGGTAAAATTTCAGGTCAATTAGACCTTTCTACATTGAGTTATGGCCAAATGACCAAACACTATTCATTTGGTCATTTTGCCCAGGCAGAGTGCAGGTCACCCGAATTAGGGCAAGCATTTGGTCAAGTTGGTTTGGTTTTATAGGCATGGTTTCTTCATCAAAGTTGTGCCATTATGTGTCTAGTTTTATGTCCAATTGGCCAAACACCAATTGAACCTCTACAATTCAAGTTATGGCTGTCCAAACAGGCTGGACTCACAGCCACACCTACAGGTCACCCAAGGTAGCCACTCCAACCTCAAATCCCACAACCCAATTCACTTCATTTCTGGTTCAAACCAAACCAAATGGTCACTAATTGACCATTAAAACCTACTTCTATCATCACAAGATCAAAGTCTCATTTTCCCCCCTCCAAACCCTAACTCAACATTATCAAACTTGCATTTTCACTTTATTTCTTCAATCTACTTAGCAAATACACATTGTTGGCAGCCCCAATACCCTTTTAACTTCATTAAACTCAACACCATCAAACCCTAACCATGGCTGCCAAAAATAAGGGATGGCATACCAATGTCTTTCATCAAGTTTCTTTGTCATTTAATCACCAATATAATGCTTAAACATGGAATTGAATTTAAATTTAAGGTTTTGGTCACTAACCTCTTTTAGCTCAAATCCAAGCAAACCAAAACTTTAATTTTTCTTCAAGATTTTGCTGCCCAAAGCTTCCTCAAGGTGTGGGGTGAATTTTTTTGTGAAGACAACTAGGGCTTTTATGGTGTGGAAGCTAGGGAAAATCAAGCTTGAAAAAGCTTGTCCATGGAGGTTAGGGAAAATTGGTTTACGGCAAGGAAGAAGAGGAAATGGAAATCTGATTTCTTTCTCTCATTTTTCAGCCCATTTTGTCTTTTTAAACATATTTATGCCATGTGTCAACACTTGAGTGGGTGAAGGCACACTAATGACATCATGTGATGTCATAAATTCCCATTTAATTCATTTTTTTTTCTTTTCTTTTCTACTCATTTTGAATTCAACTTTTAGTAATATTTATTCACATTTTATGTCATAATAATTATTTACTTAACTGGACAAGTCGGCCAAAAATCACCTCTGAAAGCGAAATGACTAAAATGCCCTCCGTTTGGCTTAACGGGCCAAAATTGTCTGTACCGATTGAAAAATTTTTCTAAGTATTTTCTTGGCATTCTAATACCATAAGAACCTCAATAACCCTTATCTGGAGTCCCAAAAATTATTTTATAATTTTTCCCCCGGGTCTAGGGCTCCTAGTTGCGAGAACCGCAACTTCTCACTAGGTTACCCATCGCTAGGGCACCGGCTCATTTAACTTGGTTGTATTTTATTTCTAAAATTTTTGCTAAATTTTTCTTATTAATATTTGAGTTAATTATAGTCCCTCACTTTAGTTTAAATATTTTTCCATACATTCTAGCTGTCCGGACCGACACCGATCACCGGAACAGTAGACTGTACGGACTAGCTAAAGTGAGGATGTTACAACTCTTCCCCTCTAATAAAAATTTCGTCCTCGAAATTTACCTGATGCAAACAGTTGAGGGAACTGTTGCCTCATCATCTCTTCACTTTCCCAAGTTGCCTCCTCGGTGTTGTGGTGCTTCCAAAGCACTTTCACCAGTGGAATCTGCTTATGCCTCAACTCTTTTACTTCAGAGCCAGGATTCGTATGGGTTCCTCTTCATATGTCAAATCCGGTTGTACTTCAATTTCTTCCATGGAGATGACATGTGAAGGATCTGAGCGGTATCGTCTTAGCATAGACACGTGGAACACATTGTGGATCTTATCCAGCTCTGGTGGTAAAGTTAGCTCAGAGGCTCCCACACGTTCAATGACTTCATATGGGCCAATAAACCTAGGGCTCAACTTACCTTTTCTTAGAACCTCAATATTTTCTTCCATGGTGAGACTTTGAGAAACACTTTATCACCAATGGTATACTCTATCTCTTTTCTCTTCAGATCGGCATAAGACTTCTATCTATCGGAGGCAATCTTCAGGTTAGCTTTGATTATTTTCACTTTTTCCTCGATCTGTTTCACAGTGCAGCCCTACCGGCTAATCTTCGCCCAATTCAGTCCAGCACACTGGAGTTCTACATTTCCTCCCATACAGTGCTTCATACGGGGCCATTTGGATGCTAGCTTGATAGCTATTGTTGTATGCAAATTCTGCCAGTGGAAGATATCTATCCCAACTTCTCTCAAACTCAATGACACAACTCCTCAGCATATCCTCAAGGACCTGACATATATTTCATGTTATTATTATCATTTCAGTTCAATATTTGCATTAGTTCAATTGGTTTGATTGTTTACAGATTACTCTTTACGATTGCCCATCCGTGCGAGGATGGAAAGGCATCTTTGAAGTGGAGTTGTGTACCCAAGGATTCATGCAACTTCTTCCAGAATCTTGATGTAAACCTTGGGTCTCGATCAGATATGATAGAAAGTGGGATTCCATGCAGCCTAACTATCTCACTGATATACAATTCTGCTAGCTTCTCCAGTGAGTAGTCAGTCCTAAGCGGCGAGAAAATGTCTTGACCGTCAATCAATCATCACTATCACCCACACTGCATCATGCTTCCTTTGGGTGAGAGGTAGACCACTAACAAAATCCATAGTGACCCGGTCCCATTTCCATTCAGGTATGTTTATAGGCTGTAACAAACCCGATGGAACTTGATGTTCTGCCTTAACTTGCTGACATGTCAAGCATTTAGTCACATAGTCAGCTATATCCCTCTTCATACCAGGCCACCAATAATGAGGCTTCAAATCATTATACATTTTTGTGCTCCCCGGGTGCATAGCATAAACACTAGTGTGTGCTTCATTCAGAATATTAGTCCTCGTTTCCCCATCATCTGGTACACACACTCTCCCTCTGTAGTATAAACATCCATCTGCTTTCACCTCATATTCAGTTTCCTTCCCCTCAGGAATTTTAGCCATAATGGCCATTAGTTTTTCATCTGTCTTCTGCCCATCTTGTATCTGCTGTATCAGAGTTGGCCTCACTTGTAACTCAGCCAAAATAGCTCCATCTTGAGCTAAGGTCAGACAGGCATTTAGTGATCTTAAAGCTGTGATGGACTTCCTACTCAAAGCATCAGCCACTACATTTGCCTTCCCAGGATGATAATCTATCACACAATCATAGTCCTTGAGAACTCAATCCATCGCCTTTGTCTAAGGTTGAGCTCATACGGGTTGGCAAATATTTTAGACTCTTGTGGTGCGTATAAATGTAGCATTTTCACCATATAAATAATGCCTCCATATCTTGATCACGAAGATGATTCTTTGCTAATTCGAGTCATGAGTAGGGTAGTTACTGTTCATGTGGCCTTAAGCACTGGAAGCATAGGCAACCACTTTCCCTTCTTGCATCAATACACACCTAGCCCATTATGCGAGGCATCACTATAGACCACAAAGTCTTTTCGACCTTTGTTGTGTTAACACTTGGTGCTTCATCAACATAGCCTTCAACCTCTCAAAAGCGGCTTGGCACTTGTCGTTCGGCTAAATTTCACATTCTTATGCAACAACTTGGTCATTGGAGCGGTATGAGAGAGAACCCCTTCACAAATGCGTCAGAGTATCCAGCTAGCCCCAAGAAACTTGACCTCGGTTGTATTTCTAGGAGGCTTCCATTCCATCACTTGCTTCTATCTTTTTGGGATCTACTCTAATCCCTCGGTGACACTATGTGTCCAAGAAAGGAGATCTCACTCATCCAAAAATCACACTTGGACAACTTAGCATACGACTTCTTTTCTCGCAGGTTTGCGAACAATCCTCAAATGTTCATCATGTTCTTCCACTGGTCTTGGAATACACGAATATCATCAATAAAGACCACTACAAACCGATCTAAGTATGGATGGAAGATACGGTTCATAAGGTCCATAAATCTTTCTTTGGTGCATTTGTTAACCCAAGCGGCATCACTAGAAATTCATAGTGCCCATACCGAGTTACGAATGCGTTTTTGACACATCTGTATCCTTTACCCTCGGTGATGATATCACGATCGAGATCAATTTTTGAAAATACACCGGCTCCTTTCAAGCGATCAAGCGGATCGTCGATTACAGGCAATGGATATTTATTCTTCACAGTTACTTTATTCAACTGCCGGTAATCAACACACAATCTCAAGGTTCCATCCTTCTTCTTCACAAATAGCACCGGAGCTCCCCACGGTGACACATTGGGGCGTATGAACCCCTTATCAAGCAACTCTTGCAACTGAGTTTTCAACTCCCTCAATTCGATGGGTGCCATCCTATAAGGAGCAATAGAAATGGGTCTTTGTACGGCATTACCTCAATAGCAAACTCGACTTCCCTTTCTGGTGGTAAACCAGGCAACTCCTCAGGAAACACATCTGGGAAGTCTCTTACTGTGGGTATATTACACAAGTTTGGCTCAGCTTGCCTTGTATCAACCACGTGTGCTAGGTAAGCTTCACAGCCTTTTCTCATCATTCTTCTTGCAATGTGGTGAGATAACATTGGACAGAAATCGTCCTTTCACCTAACAATGATCTCATTACCCTCGAAGTTTTAAGAGAAATCCTCTTCAATTTGCAATCAACTATTGCCTGATGACGTGACAACCAGTCCATACCCAAAATCACATCAAACTCGTGGAAGGGCAATTCAATTAGGTCTGCCGAGAATTCATACCCCTGAATCCTCAACGGGCAACCTTTATACACCTTATTCACTACCACACTGTGGCCTAGTGGATTTGTGACCAGAATGTCTTGATCACTCTCCTCTACTGAAACTCCCCTCTCTATGGGTAGTTTGATGCAAATGTAGGAATGAGTGGATCCTGGATCCACCAATGCATGTACAGAAGTATTGTAGAGGGAAAACGTACCCCTGATGACATTCGGGGCATCTTGCTCCTCCTGAGCTCTGATGGCATAAGCCCTAGCTGGCATTCTAGTGTCTGCCCTCCCGGTGACTCGGATGCGAGCCTCGATGATGGACCAGTATCTCGGGTTTACCGGGCTTCCTACCTCTTTGTGGTGCGGAGGCGGTCTATCGGTTGTGTTGGAGCAAGCGTAGTAGTCCTCTTGGACAATTCTTGATCGATGTTCTGTTGATCCACACTGTAAGCATGCACCAGTCACTCGCCAACATTCCCCCTTATGCCACTTCTGACAGTACTGACAGGCAGAAGATGCAGGGGCTGGTCCCCTAAACACCGTCCCTGGAGAGCTGCCCATTGATGGTGTGGGCTGGCCTCTCCTCGGTGTGAAGCTGATGCAGGCCCACGAGGCTGACCACGACCTGTGGTGGTCTGAACTCGGCGGGAGGACCCTTACTCTTCTTCTTGGGAGCGAGAAAATGCCTTTGGGTGACCGGACCCCTCTTACTTGTCTTTCCCTTCTATTTTGTTCATTGATTCGACCCTTTCCACTTTCGATCTGCATCTACCGGTTTAGCAAAATCTGTAATCTCCAGTGCTGTGATCATAACTTTGATGTTGTCATTGAGCCCTTCCTCAAACCGTCTGCACCTCTCTGCCTCGGTGAGGACTATCTCCCTCCCATACCGGCTCAGTCTGACAAACTCACGCTCATACTCGACCAGCGACAAGCTGTCTTTGTCTCAAGCGATGAATTCCCTTCTTCGCTCTTCTAAATATACTTTGCTAATATATTTCTTCTGAACTCTGTAAGGAAGAATTCCCAAGTGATCCGTTCGGGTTGCACCTCACTTGTTCTTGTGTCCCACCAGCGATATCGTCATCTGAAGTAGGGACACAGCACCCACCAGGTTACGCTCGAGTGCGGTTTAAGCTGTTTGATACTCGATGGTTCTGTCCAACCAATTTTCTGCAGCCATGGGATCATCCTCCCTTTTTCCAAAGAAGTCTGACCCCATGTTTTCATAATTTCTCCAAATGGGACTTACGTGGGGTGGTGGAGGTTGTGGTTGTGGTGTGGTGGTGGAATTGCCCCCATCATTTGCCGATAGAATTCGGTCATTTGTTGAAATAAGCATGGCGAGGTTGAGCAGTGCCTCATTCTTTGGTGGAGCGATTCTCCCTTGCCCCGGACTCGACCCTTGGTGGAGCATGACTCTCCACCTCTTCATCAAGCGCTCTTTGCGGCGGATCCATGTCTATTCAAAATAAGAAGACAAGCAGTGCATCGGTGTCACCTCAACATTTACAAATGCAATGCAATGGTATGTACTCTATCTAGGCCCGAAGCGCCTAAGCGATGCTCACGATACCACTAAATGTGACACCCCTTACCCGTCTACGGTGTAGCCGAGCAAGTTATGCCACTCGATGTGTCGAACATCAATTCATGTTTTAATTTCAATTTATCCCTTTTTATTTATTTATTTACAATTTTTGAAAAAATCTATATTTACCATAAATTTTATAGAAAATCCGGTGAGTGCTGCTATATTTTGGAAAGCAGTTCTTACACTTTGTTTAAAAACACTCCCAATATAATTACAATCTCAATCTCAATCATTTCTCAAATCAATTGATATTCCAAAATTTACATTCAACTCATATTCACCAAGTTCAATGAGAAATACTCATATTTAATTCTGAACACAGTTCATAGATAATTACAACAAAAATATAAGTACATGAGTTTATAATGTACATAACAAAAGTTTACAAAATACAAAATAACAAAATATCAAAATATCCCAGATGGCCTAATGTCCTACCAAATGACCTTGCAATGTGAGGTGACTACGAACTCGAGTGCGAATATGATGGCTCACCCAAGATGCGATCTGCTGGACTCCCGGCTAAATCTCCAATACTGCGGCGTGGCAAAAGCGGCGCGCTAAGCAATTCTACTTAGTGGTGACAATATAAAATAGAATAAAATAAAATATAATAAATTATGCAGAATGTAGGTTTACATTTTTGGGTGGACTAAATTTCAAATATTTATTGCAATATTATTCGATTAAAGTTGAGTAAGATTTATTAACACTGCCCGAGTAACCTATACTAGTTGGTGGATTTGGATAAGCGGGTAAGCGGCACAGGTACTAAGTACCTCGGACCATCACACCATCGGTCACATTGTGTCTCGGTGTGCAATGAGCGACTAATAAGGTGTAATAATTATCGGGGTTAAACCCAAGTATAACAACTCACTATCATAGCCAAAGGCTATTATATTCTGAGAATGGCATGGGATGCCATGAAATCTGAAACGGCATGAAGCCATATGCGATCGCTAACAGAACCCTATTGGCATGCCAACCTATCCAAACCAATCACATTAGGACTACTAGGGCATTTAACACTTTTAATTTGTGTAATTCTTTGAAATTGAAATTTTAATGATTACTATTCATTTCATTAGTCAACCAAAATGTTGACTTTTGCATTGACAATAGGTAAATTAGGTTAAATATCATCAACATACCACATTTTACATTTTAAACTTGTTGGTATTGGTTGCCAACACCATCTCTAAGCTTAATGATAATTAGACAAAATTTTCAGTTTTCATGCTTTAACTTTACTGTTCCATTAGTCACCTTTGCAGTGGTATTTTGGAAAAGTGATCAACATGAAAGTTGTTCCTTATTTTATCTAGATGAATTTCTTTTTTTGAATCACTCCATTTGGAGTTTTGTAGCTCAAGTTATGGCCTAAACACCATAACTGGCCGGATTGGGCAGATTCCAAAATTCTGGGCAAAACTGATTCTGCCAGATTTGGTGTCTCAAGTTTGGTTGGCAATTTGACTAGGTTATGATCATAATTTGGGTCAGGTTTCTTCATGAAAGTTGTTGGTCTATATGTCACCTTGTTTCTGGTAAAATTTCAGGTCAATTAGACCTTTCTACATTGAGTTATGGCCAAATGACCAAACACTGTTCATTTGGTCATTTTGCCCAGGCAGAGTGCAGGTCACCCGAATTAGGGCAAGCTTTTGGTCAAGTTGGTTTGGTTTTCTGGGCATGGTTTCTTCATCAAAGTTGTGCCATTATGTGTCTAGTTTTATGTCCAATTGGCCAAACACCAATTGAACCTCTACAATTCAAGTTATGGCTGTCCAAACAGGCTGGACTCACAGCCACACTGCGAGTCACCCAAGGACCACTCCAACCTCAAATCCCACAACCCAATTCACTTCATTTCTGGTTCAAACCAAACCAAATGGTCACTAATTGACCATTAAAACCTACTTCTATCATCACAAGATCAAAGTCTCATTTTCCCCCCTCCACTAACTCAACATTATCAAACTTGCATTTTCACTTTATTTCTTCAATCTACTTAGCAAATACACATTGTGGGCAGCCCCAATACCCTTTTAACTTCATTAAACTCAACACCATCAAACCCTAACCATGGCTGCCAAAAATAAGGGATGGCATACCAATGTCTTTCATCAAGTTTCTTTGTCATTTAATCACCAATATAATGCTTAAACATGGAATTGAATTTAAATTTAAGGTTTTGGTCACTAACCTCTTTTAGCTCAAATCCAAGCCAACCAAAACTTTAATTTTTCTTCAAGATTTTGCTGCCCAAAGCTTCCTCAAGGTGTGGGGTGAATTTTTTGTGAAGACAACTAGGGCTTTTATGGTGTGGAAGCTAGGGAAAATCAAGCTTGAAAAAGCTTGTCCATGGAGGTTAGGGAAAATTGGTTTACGGCAAGGAAGAAGAGGAAATGGAAATCTGATTTCTTTCTCTCATTTTCAGCCCATTTTGTCTTTTTAAACATATTTATGCCATGTGTCAATACTTGAGTGGGTGAAGGCACACTAATGACATCATGTGATGTCATAAATTCCCATTTAATTCATTTTTTTTTCTTTTCTTTTCTACTCATTTTCAATTCAACTTTTAGTAATATTTATTCACATTTTATGTCATAATAATTATTTACTTAACTGGACAAGTCGGCCAAAAATCACCTCTGAAGGCGAAATGACCAAAATGCCCTCCGTTTGGCTTAACGGGCCAAAATTGTCTGTATCGATTGAAAAATTTTTCTAAGTATTTTCTTGGCATTCTAATGCCATAAGAACCTCAATAACCGGTCTCTGGAGTCCCAACAATTATATTATAAATTTTCCCCCTGTCTAGGGCTCTAGTTGCGAACCGCAACTTCTCACTAGGTTACCCATCGCTAGAACACCTCATTTAACTTGGTTGTATTTTATTTCTAAAATTTTTGCTAAATTTTTCTTATTAATATTTGAGTTAATTATAGTCCCTCACTTTAGTTTAAATATTTTTCCATACATTCTAGCTGTCCGACAGATCATCAGGAACAGATGGTATGCGGACTAGCTAAAGTGAGGATGTTACAACTCTTCCCCTCTAATAAAAATTTCGTCCTCGAAATTTACCTGATGCAAACAGTTGAGAGAACTGTTGCCTCATCATCTCTTCACTTTCCCAAGTTGCCTCATCGGTGTTGTGGTGCTTCCAAAGCACTTTCACCAGTGGAATCGCTATGCCTCAACTCTTTTACTTCCCGAGCCAGATTCGTATGGGTTCCTCTTCATATGTCAAATCGGTTGTACTTCAATTTCTTCCATGGAGATGACATGTGAAGGATCCGAGCGGTATCGTCTTAGCATAGACACGTGGAACACATTGTGGATCTTATCCACTGTGGTAAAGCTAGCACAGAGGCTCTGGTCCCACACGTTCAATGACTTCATATGGGCCAATAAACCTAGGGCTCAACTTACCTTTTCTTCCGAACCTCAATATTTTCTTCCATGGTGAGACTTTGAGAAACACTTTATCACCAACGGTATACTCTATCTCTTTTCTCTTCAGATCGGCATAAGACTTCTATCTATCGGAGGTAATCTTCAGGTTAGCTTTGATTATTTTCACTTTTTCCTCACTGTTACAGTGTCCGGTCCTACCACTTATCTTCGCCTAATTCAGTCCAAAGACTGAGTTCTACATTTCCTCCCATACAGTGCTTCATACGGGGCCATTTGGATGCTAGCTTGATAGCTATTGTTGTATGCAAATTCTGCCAGTGGAAGATATCTATCCCAACTTCTCTCAAACTCAATGACACAACTCCTCAGCATATCCTCAAGGACCTGGATTACTCTTTCTGATTGCCCATCCGTCTGTGGATGAAAAGTCATCTTTGAAATGGAGTTGTGTACCCAAGGATTCATGCAACTTCTTCCAGAATCTTGATGTAAACCTTGGGTCTCGATCAGATATGATAGAAAGTGGGATTCCATGCAGCCTAACTATCTCACTGATATACAATTCTGCTAGTTTCTCTAGTGAGTAGTCAATCCTAACTGGCAGAAAATGTGCTGACTTCGTCAATTTGTCCACTATCACCCACACTGCATCATGCTTCCTTTGGGTGAGAGGTAGACCACTAACAAAATCCATAGTGACCCGGTCCCATTTCCATTCAGGTATGTTTATAGGCTGTAACAAACCCGATGGAACTTGATGTTCTGCCTTAACTTGCTAACATCCTCACTTTAGTTTAAATATTTTTCCATACATTCTAGCTGTCCAGACCAATACCAATCACCGGAACAGTAGACTGTACGGACTATGCACCCAGGAAGTACAAAGATGTATCATGATCTGAAGCTCCAGTATTGGTGGCCTGGTATGAAGAAGGACATAGCTGACTATGTGACTAAATGCTTGACATGTCAGCAAGTCAAGGCAGAACATCAAGTTCCATCAGGTTTGCTACAGCCTATACGCATACCTAAATGGAAATGGGATCGGGTCACCATGGATTTTGTAAGTGGTCTACCTCTCACCCAAAAGAAACATGATGAAGTATGGGTGATATTTGATAGATTGTCAAAGTCGACACTTTCTACCGCTTAGACCGACTACTCACCGAGAAGTTAGCAGAATTGTATATCAGTGAGATAGTTAGATTGCATGGAATTCCACTTTCCATCATATCTGATCGGGATCCAAGGTTTACATCGAGATTTTGGAAGAAGTTGCATGAATCCTTGGGTACACAACTCCACTTTAGCACAGCCTTCCATCCTCAGACGGATGGGCAATCTGAAAGAGTAATCCAGGTAAACAATTGAAACAAATCAAACAAATACACATATTGAATTGAAATGATAATAATAACATGAAATATATGTCAGGTCCTTGAGGATATGCTGAGGAGTTGTGTCATTGAGTTTGAGGGAAGTTGGGATAGATACCTCCCACTGGCAGAATTTGCATACAACAATAGCTACCAAGCTAGTATCCAAATGACCCCATATGAAGCACTGTATGAGAGAAAATGTAGAACTCCAGTGTGCTGGACTGAATTGGGAGACGACAAACTGTAGGGCTGACACAGTGAAACATCGAGGAGAAAGTGAAACTAATCAAAGCCAATCAAGGTTGCCTCGCATGGTGCAGAAATCTTATGCCAACCTGAAGAGAAAAGAAATAGAATATGCGGTTGGCGACAAAGTGTTCCTCAAGGTGTCACCGTGGAAGAAGGTATTGAGGTTTGGAAGGAAAGGTAAGTTAAGCCCTAGGTTCATTGGCCCATATGAAGTCATTGAACGTATGGGTCCAGTGGCCTATAGGCTAGCTTTACCTCCAGAGCTGGACAAGATCCACAATGTGTTTCACGTATCCATGCTCAGAAGATACCGCTCAGATCCTTCACATGTCATCTCCAGGGAAGAAATTGAAATACAACCAGATTTGACGTATGAAGAAGAACCTCTACGGATCCTAGCTCGGGAAATGAAAGAGTTAAGGAACAAGCAGATTCCACTGGTGAAAGTGCTATGGAGGCACTACAACACCGAAGAGGCAACTTGGGAAAGTGAAGAGACGATGAGGCAACAGTTCCTCAATCTGTTTGCATCAGGTAAATTTCGAGGACGAAATTTAAATTAGAGGAAGAGTTGTAACACCCTCCCTGAACTACTCCGTACATCCCGCCATTAGGTGACGATGTCGGTCGGACATTTAGAATGTCCGGAAAAATATTTAAACTAAAGTGAGGACCATAATTAACTCAAATATTAATAAGAAAAATTTGGTAAAAATTTTAGAAATAAAATACAACCAAGTTAAACGAGCCTGTGCCTAGCGATAGGTAACCAGAGGGAAGTTGCTCACAACGAGGAGCCCTGCAGGAAAAATTCATAAAATAATTTTTGGGACTCCAGAGAAGGGTCATTGAGGTTCCTATGGCATTAGAATGCCAAGAAAATACCTAGAAAAATTTTTCAATCTGCAGACATAATTTTGACCCATTAAGCCAAACGGAGGGCATTTTGGTCATTTCGCCTTCAGAGGTGATTTTTGGCCGACTTGTCCAGTTGAGTAAATAATTAATATGACATAAAATATGAATAAACATTACTAGAAATTAAATTGGAAATGAGTAGTGGAGGAAAGAAAAGAAAAATACAATATATGCAATTTATGACATCATTGTGATGTCATTTAAAATTTTTCACCAATCACAATTAAGCAACCATTTGACCAACTAATAAAAGAGACTAAATGAAGACCAAAATAACCAAAAATACAGCAGCCATCTCCCTCCCCAAAAGCCAGCCGAAACCCATTCCCATAGCCACCCTCCATTAAAGCTTTTTCAAGCTTTAGATTTCCATCATTTCCACCATATTTCCCTACCCTCTAAGTACAAAAATTAATTATTTCACCTTGAGAAGAAGATTGATAGTAAGAAGAAGAGAAGAAAGTGAAGAATTTGAGCTTTTGAAAAGCTCTTAAGTGAGGTTAGTGCACCTATCTACTTAAAACCTTTATTTTCCATGTTAGTAGCTTGAATTAAGTAAGAAATTGTAACTAAAATGAACAAAAAATTATGTGTATACATACTATGGATTTCGGCAGCCCTATGGAAGGAATGGGTTTGATAGTTTTGATGGACTTAAAGTGGACTAGAGATCATGTTTGAAGTACATAATTATGTGGATAATGACTTAGCTAGTTAACTAGGGTAACTAGTGTGAAATGGAAATGGAAATTAGGGTTTTGAGAAGTGAAAATTTGACTTGGCTTAGGAAATTGTTAGAGAACATTTTAATGGTCAATTAGTGACCATTTTAGGTAAGTTGACCACAATTTGGACTGAAATATAGCATGGCAAAGTGAATGTGTAGGCTGCCTAAGGACAGCAGCAGAGTGGCTGAGATTTCAGTCCACTTAGACTGTCATATCTTTGGTTGTGTTGGTCCAATTGGTGTTTGGCCAATTGGACATGAAACTAGGCTTATAATGGCACATTTTTGCTGAAGAAATCATACCCAAAAGACCAAAGCAAGAGGACCAAAAGTTGGTCCCAATCCGGATACCCTGCAACAGCACCTGCAGAAATGACCAAATGAACAGTAACTGTTCATTTGGCCATAACTCACTGTAGAAATGGTCAATTGACCTGAAATTTTTACAGCAATAAGTTAAGACATAGAAAAACAACTTTCATGAAGGAACCTACCCCAAATTATGACCAGAACCAATTCAAAAATGCAATCACAGTCACTATTCATGGTACTATAGATTTGGTAATTCTGCAGTTTTGGAAATCCAGCCAGCTATGGTTTTTAGACCATATCTAGAGCTAAAAAACTCCAAATGGAGTGATTCAAAAAAATAAATTCAACTAGACAAAATAAGGAACAACTTTCATGTTTACCATTTCCTCAAATTCCCACTGCAACAGGGCCCAATGGAACAGTAAAGTTGGGTCACAAAAACTGAAATTTCTGCCATCCTAGATTTAAGTTGGGAAATGGTAATGGTGACCAATTCCAACAAGTTTTAAATGCCAAATGTGGTATGTTGGGAGTGCCAAAGTCAATGTACATATTTTCTATCTAAAAGTCAACATTTTTGTTGACCAATGAGGTGAATAGTAACACCAAAACTTGAAATTCACAAATTGAAGAATTTAAAAGTTTCAAATGCCCTAGTATACCTAACAAGATTGGTTTGGATAGTTTGGCATGCCAATAGGGTTCAGTTAGCAGTACTGCACATGGCAATATGCCGTTCTGTGATTTCATGGCTTTTAGCCATTCTGACCTTGCATTGAGATTTGGCCTTGTGCCTGAGATTATTTACAGCTTGGTAGCTGTTCTGTTGCACACCGGGAGATGCATTTGTGACCGATGGTGTGACGGCCCGAGGTACTAGATACCCAGTGCCAGTTTACCCGTTATCCAGTCCAGTCGTCTAGTGTAGGTTACTTGGGGCAACCAAATGAATAAAAGTGGACAAAGTTAATGATACACAAATTCAAAACAAATAAAACATATACATTCGTTACATATTTATTTCTTGCTATCTTTTATTTTATTATTGCACCACTAAGCATTATTGCTTAGCGCGTTGCTTTTGCCACGCGTAGGTACTGGAGATACTGATCGTGAGCCCAGTAGACCGCAGACTGGGTGAGTCCATCCTGCAGTTCTGCACAGTGTCCGTGTCACCTCACCACCTGCAGTGCATTGGTAGGACACTAGGTGTCATTTTGTCATTTTGTAACTAAATTTTTATTTTCTCATATGTATTTAGAATTATGTAATGTATTTTGAAGTTCATGTAAATTATGAAAATTGTATTTGTGAATGGAAAAGTAAATATCTATCTATGACTTGGATATGTATGGAAGTAAATTAAGTATTTATCTGTTGCTTATATATGAATACCCTGAGAAATGATGATTGAGAAATGAGATTGGAAAATGTTGAGATTTTGATATTGAGACTTTGTTGATGAATTGAAGTTGGGATTGTTTGGAAATTATTTGGAAGTGTTTTTAACAGGTTCCGAAAAACTGTTTTCTCCATTTTTAGCCAGTACCCTGCCGGATTTTCTTTAAAATTTTCGGAACCTCAAATAAATTATGATTTCAATAAATGACTTAAATGAGTTATTTTTCACAAAATATATTCAAAAGCATGATATAAATTAATTAAGGTATATTAGAGTGTGCCGGTACACCGTGTGCCATTACTTACTCGGGTATACTGTACACGGGTAAGGGGTGTCACACAATCAAATTAAAGAAAGACAATTATAATACATTAAAAGATGAGGAAAAGAAGTAAAATTCTAGAAAATTCAAACAGCCACTCTCTTCTTCTTCTTGCCATCCCATACTCTCTCCCATACTTCCCTTAGTCCTCTCTCAACAAAACCCTAACTTAGCAACATAAATCCTTGATATTTCATCTTGGTGAAGCTCTTGGGAGCAAAAGAAAGTGTAAAGGAAGAACTCTAGCAAGTTTGAAATTACTCCATTAGAGGTTAGTGACTTAACTTGCCTTTTCTCTTTCAATTCATGTTGAAGGAGTATAATTGAGTATAAATTTACAAAGATATTTAATAAATATCATGTGTATACCCATCCCACATTTTCGGTAGCCTTGGATGTGGTAAGGTTTTGAGGATTTCATGGAACTAAAATGGTAGTATGACTGCCCTTAGTATTAGTCTCTTGAGTGGAATAGTGAAATGCAAGTTAAATGCATGATTTGAGATAGTTGAGTTAGGGTTTGGGTATGAAATTGAGACTTTGATCATGTAATGGTGAAAGTAAGTTTTAATGGTCAATTAGTGACCATTTGGTTATGTATGAATAAGAAATGAAGTTATTTGTTTAGTGGGAATTGAAGTTAGTGCGGCTGCCCTTGGTGACCTGCAGGACTGGATATGAGTCCAGTAGGTTTGGACAGCAATAATTGGAGTTGTAGAGGTTCAATTGGTGCAACGCCAATTGGACATGAAACTAGACACAAAATGGCACAACATTGGTGAAGAAACCATGCCCAGAAAACCAAACCAAGTTGACCTAAAGATTGGCCTAATCTAGGTGACCTGCATTCTGCCTGGACAAAATGACTAAATGAACAGTGTTTATTCATTTGGTCATAACTCAGTGTAGAAAAGTCCAATTGACCTGAAATTTTACCAAAACATAGCTGAGACATAGGCCTACAACTTTTGTGAAGAAACCTAACCCAAATTTTGACATAACATGTTCAAAAGGTGACCTGTAGTCACTGCACAAAACATTATAGATTTGGTTAGTCCAGAAAATCTGGGAAGTTGGCAATCTAGCCAGTCATGGTATTTAGGCCATAACTTGAGTTACAAAACTCCAAATGGAGTGATTCAAAAGAAGAAATGTAACTAGACACAATAAGGAACAACTTTCATGTTGACAACTTTGCCAAATTCCCACTGCAAAAATGACTAATTGAACAGTAAATACAAGGCTTGAAATCTGAAAATTTTAAACAACTAACATTAAGCTTAGAAATGGTATTGGCAACCAAAACCAACAATTTTAAAATGCAAAATATGGTATGTTGGGAGTATTAAAACCAATGTACCTATTGTCTATGCAAAAGTCAACATTTTTGTTGACTAATGAAATGAATAGTAACACTTAAACTTAAATTTCAAGAATTGTATAAATTATGAGTGTAACATGCCATAGTACACCTAGCAAGATTGGTTTGGATAGGTTGGGATGCCAATAGGGTTCTGTTAGCAGTACTGCATATGGCTTCATGCCATTCTATGTTTTATGGCCTCATGTGCCATTCTGTGATAAAATAGCCTTTGGCTATGTTGACTGAGTTATTATACTTGGGTTTTATCCCTGATAATTATTACAGCTTATTAGCTGTTCTATTGCACACCGGGAGGCACAATGTGAGTGATGGTGTGATGGTCTGAGGTACTTATTAGCCAGTGCCAGTTTACTCATTTATCCAGTCGAGTCGACTAGTATGGGTTACTCAGGCAATGATAATAAATCTTTCCAAACTTTAATCGAATAATACTGCAATAAATGCCATATATTAAGTCTACTAAAGATGTAAACATACATTCTGCATATTTACTTTATTTTAGTTATTTTATTTTATATTATCACCACTAAGTAGAATTGCTTAGCGCGTCGCTTTTGCCACGCACAGGTACTAGAGTCATAGCTGAGGAGTCCAACAGACCTCATACCGGGTGAACTTTCAATTTGCACACAGAGTCCAGAGTCACCTCACATTTGCAGTGCATCGGTAGGACATTAGGCTACTTTTGATATTTTGTATTTTGTAAACTTTTGTAATGTATATTATAATCTCATATAATTATGTTTTTGATGTAATTATATATGAACCATGTTCAGTAATAAATTTGAGCACTTCTTATTGATTTGAGTGTGATTTGAAACGAATTGAATTTTGAGATATTGAAGTCATTTGAGAAATTATTGAAAATATGATGGTGGTTGACTGAGATTGAAATTATGATTATATAGGAAGTGTTTTTAACAGATTCAGAAGAACTGTTTTTCCAATTTACAGCCGGCACTCTACCGGATTTTCTATAAAATTTGAGGAAAATTCATATTAATTAAAAATTGTAAATAAATGAATTAAAAAGGGTCAATTGTAATGGAAATGTGAATTGGTGCTCCGGCACACTGTGTGGCATATCTTGCTCGGCTACACTGTAGACGGGTAAGGGGTGTCACATTTAGTGGTATCAGAGCATCGATTTAGGCATTTCTGGGTCTAGATAGAGTGCATACCATTGCATTGCATTTGTAAGTGTTAAGGTGACACTGATATAGATCTGTTTGTTTTCTTATTTTGATTAGGATATGGATCCTGCTTCTCAAAGAGCAGTTGATGAAGAGGTGTAGAGTCGTGCTCCACCAAGGGCTGAATCTGGAGGCAGGGGAGAATCTTCCCCACAAACAGCTGAGGCACCTGCCCAACCTCAGTTTGTATTATTCTAGCAAATGACCGAATTTTATAAGCAAATGATGGGGGCAATTCCACTACCACAACCACAACTACAAACTCTACTAGCACCATAGAAGTCCCATCTGGAGAAACTACGAAAACATGGGGCTGTGGATTTCTTTGGAAAGAAGGAGGGTGATCCCATGATAGCTGAAAACTGGTTGGATAGAATAATCAGAGTATTGAAACAGCTTCATTGCACCCTCGAGTAGAATCTTGAGGGTGCTGTGTCCCTACTTCAAGATGATGCATACAAGTGGTGGGACACAGTAACCAGTGAGGTGCAAACGAATCAAATCACCTGGGATGAGTTCCTTACAGAGTTTAGGAAGAAGTATGTTAGTAAAGTGTATTTAGAAGAAAGAAGAAGAGAATTTATCAATCTGAGACAGAGGCAACTATCAGTGGTAGAGTATGAGCGAGAATTCGTTAGACTGAGCCGGTATGGGAGGGAGATAGTCCCTATAAAGGCAGAGAGGTGTAGAAGATTCGAAGAAGGGCTCAATGACAATATAAAAGTCATGATAACAGCATTGGAGATCACGGATTTTGCCAAATTAGTAGATGTTGCATCGAAAGTAGAAATAGTCCGAATAAATGAGCAAAATAGAAGGGAAAAACAGTAGAAGAGGGGTCCAGGTCAGTCCAGTTCATTTTCTGCTTCCAGTAAGAAGAGTAAGGGTCCTCCTGCTCAGGGTTTAGGACAACCACAAGGTCAGGGTCAGTTCCAGGGGGCCAAACCACAGTTTACACCTAGGAAAGGTGTAACACCCTAGGCAAATCCCACATCGGCAAAACACGGGAGAAATGCTGGGTTATAAGTTGGTGGTTCGTAACCCCTAGTGACGCGTTTTAAAACTATGAGGGCTTCGGCCCAGAGTGGACAATATCACTAGTGGGCCGGGCCATTACATTTGTGGTATCAGAGCCACTCCACGTGCAACCTTGAGCAATGGTGGGGCAAACCTCAGCGAGGACGCTGAGTCCCATAAGGGGGGTGGATTGTAACACCCTAGGCAAATCCCACATCAGCAAAACACGGGAGAAATGCTGGGTTTATAAGTTGGTGGTTCGTAACCCTTAGTGACACATTTTAAAACCGTGAGGGCTTCAGCCCAGAGCGGACAATATCACTAGTGGGCCGGGCCATTACAAAAGGCCACCCATACCATTAATGGGCAGCTCCAAGGACGGTGTTTAGGGACTAGACCAAGCATCTTCTGCCTGTCCATACTGCTAGAAGTGGCATAAGGGGGACTATTGGCGAGTGACTGGTGCATGCTTACGGTGTGGATCTACAGAACATCATATCAAAACTTGTTCGAAGAGGACTACTACAATTGCCCCAACACAAGTTGATAGGCCTGCCCCTACACCTCAAAGGGGTAGGAAGCTCGGTAAATCTGAGATAGCTGGTCCATCAGTAAGGCCTGCATCTGAGTCAGCTAAGAGGCTAGAGGTCAGAGTACCTATCAGAGCCTATGCCATAAGAGCTTAGGAGGAGCAAGATGCCCTGGACGTCATCAGGGGTACATTCTCCCTCTATAACACATTTGTGCATGCAATGGTGGATCCAGGATTCACTCAGTCATACATCTACATCAAACTACCCGCAGAGGGGAGAGTTTCAGTAGAGGAAAGTGATCAAGATATTCTGGTCACAAATCCACTAGGCCACAGTGTGGTAGTGAATAAGGTGTATAAAGGTTGCCCATTGAGGATTCAAGTGTATGAATTCTCGGTAGACCTAATTAAATTGCCCTTCCACGAGTTTAACGTGATTTTGGGAATGGACTGGCTGTCATGTCATCAGGCAATAGTTGATTGCAAATTGAAGAGGATTTCTCTGAAAACTTCTGAGGGTAATGAGATTACTGTTGTGAGTGAAAGGATAGATTTATTGTCCAATGTTATCTCAGCCACAGTTGCAAGAAGATTGATGAGAAAAGGCTATGAAGCTTACCTAGCACACGTGGTTGATACTAGGCAGACTAAGCTAAATCTATGTGATATACCCACAGTAAAAGACTTTCCAGATGTATTTCCTGAAGAATTGCTTGGTTTACCACTAGAAAGGGAAGTCGAATTTGCTATTGAAGTAATGCCGGGTACAACACCAATTTCTATAGCCCCTTATAGGATGGCATCCACTGAATTGAGAGAGTTGAAAATTCAGTTGCAGGAGTTACTCGATAAGGGGTTCATACGCCCCAGTGTGTCACCATGGGGAGCTCCGGTGCTGTTTGTGAAGAAGAAGGATGGAACCTTGAGATTGTGTATTGATTACCGGCAGTTGAACAAATTAACTGTGAAGAATAAATATCCGTTGCCCAGAATTGATGATCTGTTTGATCAGTTAAAGGGAGCCTGTGTATTTTTAAAAATTGATCTCAGATCAGGGTATCATCAGTTAAGGGTAAAGGATGCAGATGTGTCAAAAACTACATTCATAACCCGGTATGGGCATTATGAATTCCTGGTGATGCCGTTTGGGTTAACAAATGCACCAGCAGCATTTATAGACCTTATGAACTGTATCTTTCATCCATATTTAGATTGGTTTATAGTGGTATTTATTGATGATATTCTGGTGTATTCCAAGACCAGAGAAGAACATGATGAACATTTGAGGATTGTTCTGGAAACCCTGCAAGAAAAGAAGCTGTATGCTAAGCTGTCCAAGTGTGACTTCTGGATGAGTGAAATCTCTTTCCTTGGACACATAGTATGAGTAGAAGGGATTAGAGTGGATCCCAAAAGGATAGAAGCAGTGATGGAATGGAAGCCTCCTAGAAATACAACTTAGGTCAGAAGTTTCTTCGGGGTAGCTGGGTATTACAGAAGATTTATGAAGGGGTTTTCTCTTATAGCTGCTCCAATGACCAAGTTGTTACACAAAAAAGTGAAATTTGGCTGGAACGACAAGTGCCAAGCCAGTTTTGAGAGAATAAAGGCTATGTTGACAGAAGCACCAGTGTTAACACAGCCAGTGTCGGGAAAAAACTTTGTGGTCTACAGTGATGCCTCGCATAATGGGTTAGGGTGTGTATTGATGCAAGAGGGAAAGCGATCGCTTATGCTTCCAGGCAGTTAAGGCCACATGAACAGAACTACCCTACTCATGACCTGGAGTTAGCAGCAATTATCTTCGCACTGAAGATATGGAGGCATTATTTATATGGTGAAAAATGCTATATATATACAGACCACAAAATTCTGAAATACTTGCCAACCCAAAAGGAGCTCAATCTTAGACAGAGGCGATGGATTGAGTTCCTGAAGGACTATGATTGTGTGATAGATTACTATCCTGGGAAGGCAAATGTAGTTGCTGATGCCTTGAGCAGAAAGTCCACACAGCTTTAAGATCACTAAATGCCCGTATGTCCTTAGCTCAAGATGGAGCTATTTTGGCTGAGTTACAAGTGAGGCCATACCTGCTACAGTAGACACAAGATGGGCAGAAGGTAGATGAAAAGTTAATGGCTATTGTGGGTAAAATTCCTGAAGGGAAAGAAACTGATTATGAGGTGAAAGCAGATGGGTGTCTGTATTAGAGAGGAAGAATGTGTGTACCAGATGATGTGGAACTGAAGACTAGTATTCTAAAACAAGCACACAATAGTGTTTAGGCTATGCACTCAGGAAGCACAAAAATGTATAATGATTTGAAGCCTCATTATTGGTGGCCTGGTATGAAGAAGGATATAGCTGACTATGTGACTAAGTGTTTGACTTGTTAGTAAATTAAAGCAGAACATCAAGTTCCATCAGGATTGCTACAGCCTATAAGCATACCTGAATGGAAATGGGACCGAGTCACTATGGATTTTGTTAGTGGTCTACCTCTCACCCAGAAGAAGCATGATGCGGTATGGGTGATAGTGGATAGATTGACGAAGTTAGCACATTTTCTGCCAGTTAGGACTGACTATTCATTGGAGAAGCTAGCAGAATTGTATATCAGTGAGATGGTTAGACTGCATGGAATAACACTTTCCATCATATCTGATCGAGACCCAAGGTTTACACCGAGATTTTGAAAAAAGTTACAAGAAGCCTTGGGCACACAACTCTGCTTTAGCACGGCTTTTCATCCTCAGACAGATGGACAGTCGGAACGAGTAATCCAGATAAACCTAAAAACTAATTGAATTTTCACAATTAATAAATTGAAATGATAGTAACAATGTGAATTATGTGATAGATCCTGAAGGATATGCTGAGGAGTTGTGTCATTGAGTTTGAGGGGAGTTGGGATAGATATCTCCTACTGGCAGAATTTGCATATAACAATAGCTACCAAGCTAGTATTCAAATGGCCCCGTATGAAGCACTATATGGGAGGAAGTGTAGAACCTCAGTATATTGGACTGAATTGGGCGAAGATAAGCTAGTAGGACCAGACCTGGTGAAACAGGCTCAGGAGAAAGTGAAGATAATCAAAGCAAATTTGAAGGTTGCCTCAGATGGACAGAAATCTTATACCGACTTGAAGAGAAAAGAGATAAAGTATGTAGTTGGTGACAAAGTGTTTCTCAAAGTCTCACCATGGAAGAAAGTACTGAGGTTTGGAAGAAAGTGTAAGTTAAGCCCTAGGTTCATTGGCCCATATGAAGTCATTGAACGTGTAGGACCAGTGGCCTATCGGCTAGCTTTACCACCAGAGCTGGACAAGATCCAGAATGTGTTCCATGTATCTATGTTAAGAAGATACCACTCAGATCCTTCACATGTCATCTCTATGGAAGAAATTGAAGTACAACCGGATTTGACATATGAAGAAGAACCCATACGGATCCTGGCTCGGGAAATAAAAGAGTTGAGGAATAAGCAGATTCCACCGGTGAAAGTGCTTTGGAGGCACCACAACAAGGAGGAGGCAACTTGGGAAAGTGAAGAGACGATGAGGCAACAGTTCCCTCAACTGTTTGCATCGGGTAAATTTCGAGAACGAAATTTAAATTAGAGGGGAAGAGTTGTAACACCCTCCCTGTAGCAACTCCATACATTCTACTGTTCTGGTGACCAGTGTCGATCCAGACAGTTAGAACATCCGGAAAAATATTTAAACTAAAGTGAGGAACCATAATTAACTCAAATATTAATAAGAAAAATTTAGGAAAATTTTAGAAATAAAATACAACCAAGTTAAATGAGCTAGTGCCCTAACGATGGGTAACCCAGTGGGAAGTTGCGATCCTCGCAACTAGAAGCCCTAAACCCTGGAGAAAATTCATAAAATAATTTTTGGGACTCCAGAGAAGAGTCATTGAGGATTCTTTAGCATTAGAATGCCAAGAAAAGGCTTAGAAAAAATTTTCAATCGATACACACAATTTTAGCTCGTTAAGCCAAACGGAGGGCATTTTGGTCATTTTATATTCAGAGATGATTTTTTACCAACTTGTCTATTTATGTAAGTGAATTATATGACATAAAATATGAACAAATATTGATGAAATTTTTTTTAAAAATGAATAGGAAGAGAAAGAAAAGAAATTATAAATAAATGAGATTTATTATTTCATGCTTATGTAAGCATGAGGTAATTAAAAAGCTATGGCCAATCAAATTAAAAAAAGACAATCATAATACATTAAAAGATGAGAAAAAGAAGTAAAATTCTAGAAAATTTCAGCAGCCACTCTCTTCTTCTTCTTACCGTCCCATACTCTCTCCCTCACTCCTCCATTTTCAAGTTAAGAAAGCTCCCTTCCCTTAGTCCTCTCTCAATAAAACCCTAACTTAGCAACATAAAACCTTGATATTTCATCTTGGTGAAGCTCTTGGGAGCAAAAGAAAGTGTAAAGGAAGAACTCTAGCAATTTTGAAATTACTCCATTAGAGGTTAGTGACTTAACTTGCCTTTTCTCTTTCAATTCATGTTGAAGGAGTATAATTGAGTGTAAATTTACAAAAAAATTTAATAAATATCATGTGTATACCCATCCCACATTTTCGGCAACCTTGGATGTGGTAAGATTTTGAGGATTTCATGGAGCTAAAATGGTAATATGGTTGCCCTTAGTATTAGTCTCTTGAGTGGAATAATGAAATGCAAGTTAAATGCATGATTTGAGATAGTTGAGTTAGGGTTTGGGTATGAAATTGAGACTTTGATCATGTAATGGTGAAAGTAAGTTTTAATGGTCAATTAGTGACCATTTGGTTATGTATGAATAAGAAATGAAGTGATTTGTTTAGTGGAAATTGAAGTTAGTGTGGCTGCCCTTGGTGACCTGCAGGATTGGGTATGAGTCCAGCAGGTTTGGACAGTAATAACTGGAGTTGTAGAGGTTTAATTGGTGCAAGACCAATTGGACATGAAACTAGACATAAAATGTCACCACTTTGTGAAGAAACCATGCCTAGAAAACCAAATCAAGTTGACCTAAAGGTTGCCCTAATCCGGGTGACCTGTATTCTGCCTGGGCAAAATGACCAAATGAACAGTGTTTATTCATTTGGTCATAACTCAGTGTAGAAAGGTCCAATTAACCTAACATTTTACCAAAAAATATCTGAGACATAGACCTACAACTTTCATGAAGAAACCTAACCCAATATTTGACCATAACATGTTCAAAAGGTGACCTGTAGTCACTACACAAAACACTGTAGATTTGGTCAGTCTAGAACATCTGGGAAGTTGGCAATTCGGCCAGTCATGGTATTTAGGCCATAACTTAAGCTACAAAACTCCAAATGGAGTGATTCAAAAAAAGAAATGTAACTAGACACAATAAGAAACAAAACTTTGCCAAATTTCCACTGCAAAAATGACTAATGGAACAGTAAATACAAGGCTTGAAATATGAAAATTTTGAACAACTAACATTAAGCTTAGAAATAGTATTGGCAACCAATACCAACAATTTTAAAATGCAAAATGTGGTATGTTGGGAGTATTAAAACCAATGTACCTATTGTCTATGCAAAAGTCAATAATTTTCTTGACTAATGAAATGATTAGTAACACCTAAACTTAAATTTCAAGAATTGTATAAATTATGAGTGAAACATGCCCTAGTACACCTGGCAAGATTGGTTTGGATAGGTTAGCATGCCAATAGGGTTCTGTTAGCAGTACTGCATATGACTTCATGCCATTCTGTGTTTTATGGCCTTACGTGCCATTCTGTCATAAAATAGCCTTTGGCTATGTTGATTTAGTTATTATACTTGGGTTTTATCCTTGATAATTATTACAGCTTATTAGCTGTTCTGTTGCACACCGGGAGACACAATGTGACTGATGGTGTGATGGTCTGTGGTACTTAGTACCCAGTGCCAGTTTACCCGTTTATCTAGTCCAGTCGACTAGTATTGGTTACTCGGGCAATGATAATAAATCTTTCCAAACTTTAATCGAATAATACTGCAATAAATGCCATATATCAAGTCTACTAAAGATGTAAACATACATTATGCATATTCACTTTATTTTAGTTATTTTATTTTATATTGTCACCACTAAGCAGAATTGCTTAGCGCGTCGCTTTTGCCACGCACAGGTACTGGAGACATAGCTGGGGAGTCTAGCAGACCTCATACCAGGTGAACTTTCAGATCTGCACACAGAGTATAGAGTCACCTCATATTTGCAGTACATCTGTAGGACATTAGGCTACTTTTGATATTTTTTATTTTGTAAACTTTTGTAATTTATATTATAACTCATGTAATTATGCTTTTGATGTAATTATCTATGAACCATGTTCAGTAATAAATTTGAGCACTTCTTATTGAATTGAGTATGATTTAAAATGAATTGAATTTTGAGATATTGAAGTCATTTGAGAAATTGTTGAAAATATATTAGTGGTTGACTGAGATTGAAATTATGATTATATAGGAATTGCTTTTAACAGATTCAGAAGAACTGGTTTTCCAATTTACAGCCGGCACTCTGCCGGATTTTCTATAAAATTTGTGAAAAATTCTGATTAATAAAAAATTGTAAATAAATAAATTAAAAAGGGTAAATTGTAATGGAAATATGAATTGGTGCTTCGGCGCACTGTGTAGCATATCTTACTCGGCTACACTGTAGATGGGTAAGGGGTGTCACAAAATAGAGTTTGCGATTGATAGAAAATTTTGGAAGTGTTTTTCACAGGTTTCGGAGAACTGTTTTATCCATTTTTAGCCTGCACTTTGCCGGATTTTCTATAAAATTTGCGGAGCCTCAAATAAATTATAATTTCAATAAATGACTTAAATGAATGATATTTCACGAATTATACTTCATAACTATGAAAGAAATAAATTAGGAAGAATAAAAATAGTTGAATTAAAATAAGGTGTTTTGGTACACTGTGTGACATATCTTATTCGGCTATACAGTAGACGGGTAAGGGGTGTCACAGGCAGCCCCCAAATAAGCTTCTCAAGCCTTTGCCAACCAATTATAATTTGGGTTGTTGCCTTTAGAGAGGTTGTATGTGTGTATAGGACAATAGAAATAATTTCTAGCAATTTTAATTCAAAGGAATTTAGGTTATTCTCTTTGAATTGAGTGAGAAAAGAAGAGAGAAGATGGTGAACCCTTTGTGCCGTCCCCTTTTAGAGAAGAAGAAGAATAATATTTTGTTTCTTCTTTCTTTTCCTTTTATACTTAGGTCATTAAGTCACTTAAAACCCTATGCCACATGTCACCACCACATTGCATCTTATTTTTAATTGGCCAAGTGTCAAAACTAAACTTAATCTTGACTTTGATCACCTTGCATGATCAGAAGACAAATGACAAACTTATATGATGCCATGTGTCACCATCTCATGGTGCCACATGTCACCACGTGAAATGACCAAATTATTCTTATGTAATAATTTTGAGTTCTTAACCCAAAATCATTATTTCTCCTCTTTAAATCAATTTATATCAAATATAAATTAATTAATTAATCCTTTTTAATTAATTTCTGACAATTAAATCCATATTTAAACACTTTAAATATAAATTTAACTTGTACTATACATTAAATAACCTAGATTCGGTTTCAAGCTATGCTAGCGACTTTGCAATCTCATTGCAAACCAAACCTATTTAATTAATCAATTAAACTCTTTAATTAATCAATTAAATCACATTTAACTTGGTGATTAACTTGTATATGTGTGTGACTCACTAGGCTCATCACTAATTGGTAATGAAATATGATATCAACTCTTAATATCATCAAAACTCTTTCTTACCATAAATGATTTCTCTAAATAATTTTAGGCATCTCATAGACCATGGTTGACACCTAGCATAGCATGCCATGGCTACCCAATTAGTAATAAGGAATACCTTAAATGAATCTATAATCATATGTTACCATGCACTAGAATCTCTCTATTACAAAATCTCAATTCGAGCTGGATTCATGGTTTATGTCAAATCCCATTTGCTATGAATATTATGTTCTCTTTTAATTCTTGTTCTTGATTAATTAGATTTTCTTGTCAGAAACTATTTTCTGATTAAATCTGTCTGTCCTGGCTAGGAACTTGAAACATCAAGAACAATTAAATGAACATAGGATTTTATCCCTATTTACTTAGGGTAACAGATTCCATCTTGATCAACACCTATCTCCATATATAACTAGTAGGAGCTAACACATGCCCATATACCCATACACAATACAAGAATGAAAGCAGTATCAAACTCAAACCATCTATATACAGGATAACTGTGTTATCTCAAGTCTAAAGATTATATGCACTTATATGATATATGACAATGTATTGACAAGAGTAAACTCCATGTGCTTGTCATATGCGTCACTGGTTCGGCCTAGTTATCATGCATAAGTGCCTATCATGTTTGTTATGTGGCATGAGACTCACCACTCTATCTTATTTATATCTCATATAAATACGTTGGGAACAAACACGATTATAATCTTTCTAAATAAGCATGTCCTGTGTGAAGTATCCTTAATTGTGAACCAATTTATGATACTTTGTGCTAGAAATACTGTCACTCATATTCTTAACAACTTAAGAATAGAATTTCTAACAAAATATCAATGACCTTTTCTATTACACATAAATATATTATGTAAACGGTAAAGTGAAATTTCTTTTTATTAATAAAATGTGTACTAGATACACACAAAATGATATGCTCTAGGGCATACTACTAATAATTTTCCACTAGCACTAGAGCCATTCATTACAATATCTTAGACCCATCTTCTCAAGATATCGGTCTAACTGAGCTTGTGACATAAGCTTCGTGAATGGATCAACTGGATTTTAAGCTTATGCTATTTTCTGCATGGCTACATCGCCTCGCCTAACTAGCTCTTTGATAATGTGGTAGCGCCTTTCTATGTGTTTGGATTTCTGGTGAGACTGGGGTTCCTTGGCCTCTATGACCGTTCCATTGTTGTCACAGTAGAGAGGAACTGCTGACTCAATGGAAGGAACTACTGCAAGTTCTCTCACGAACTTCTTTATCCAAACAGCCTGTTTTGCAGCATCTGATGTAGTAATATACTTGGCCTCTGTAGTGGAATCAGCAATCATACTCTATTTGGAACTCTTCCAACTAACTGCACCTCCATTACAATGAATAAAAACCCGGAGGTAGACTTTCTATCATTGATATCTGATTGAATATCAGAATCAGTATAACCATCCAATTGCAAGTCACCACCTCCATAAATTAAGAATAAATCCTTAGTTCTTCTCAAGTACTTAAGGATATTCTTAACAGCTATCCAGTGTTTCAAACCTGGATTGGATTGAAACCTGATAGTCAAACTAACAGCATGTGCGATATCCGGCCTAGTACACATCATTGTATCCATCAAACTTCCAATAGCTGAAGCATATGGAATCCTGGCCATTTTGTTTCTTTCTTCAGGTATCTTTGGAGACATCTCTTTAGAAAGGTGGATACCATGTCTTACCGGTAACAATCCTCTCTTGGAATTAAGCATGTTAAACCTCTTTAACACCTTTTCCAATTATAAACTAATTATTCTTTTCACTCTATCTCTATAGATGCGAATTCCAAGAATATAGGTTGCCTCTCCTAAGTCTTTCATGGAGAATCTATTTGACAACCATACCTTGACAGTTGTCCACATACTTATGTCATTACCTTTCACTAAAATGTCATCTACATATAAGACAAGGAAGGTGACAGCACTATCACTAACCTTCTTATATACACATGGTTTATCCACATTTTTTATAAAGCCAAATGACTTAATGACTTCATCGAAACGGATGTTCTAACTCCTCGAAGCTTGTTTGAACCCATAAATGGATCGCTTTAGCTTGCATACCTTGGAACCATCTTGGGATTCAAAACCCCTAGGTTGTTCAATGAAAATGTTTTCATCAATGTATCCATTGAGAAAAGTTGTTTTGACATTCATCTGCCAAATCTCATAATCATAGTATGTAGCTATTGTTAATAGAATCCTAATTGATTTGAGCATGGTAATAGGTTAGAAAGTCTCTTTATAGTCGATTCCTTACCTTTGGTGAAACCCTTTCGCTACTAGCCTTACTTTATAGGTCTCTACCTTTTCACCAGAACTAATCGTCTTCTTGAAAAACCTATTTATTCTTTATAGGTATAATGCCTTCAGGTGGGTCAACAAGGTCCCAAACTTGATTCTTATGCATGGAATCAATTTTGAATTTCATAGCTTCAATCCATTTTGAAGAGTCTATATCTGATATAGCTTCTTTATAGGTAAGAGGATCATCTCCATGATCTATTTCTTTATGAGTAAACAACTCTTGTTCATCTTTAAGAAGAAAACCATATCTCACTGGTGGGTGAGATATCCTTGTCAATCTGCAAGGAATTATTGTGGATGTTTCATCAATAAGTGTAGGTTGACTAGATGGATCTATATCCATTTGATCTGTTGGTTGGTTAAAATTCTCCAATTCTAACTTTATTTTCCTTCCTTTGCTACTTTCTTGAACAAACTGTTGTTCAAGAGATATGGCATCTCTGCTTACCACAACCTTTTATAATATAGGCAAATAAAAATAATATCCAAAACTTTCTTTTGGATATCCAACAAATTAACCTTTTTCTGATCTGATTTTCAATTTATCAGTGTTTAGCTTTAATATAAGCTAGACAACCCCAAATCTTAACATGCTTAAGACTCGATTTTCTTCCATGCCATATCTCATAAGGTGTGGGAGAAACTGATTTTGATGGAATCCTATTCAGAATATACAAAGCTGATTCTAATGCAAATCCCTAAAAGGAGATTGGCATATCAGTATAGCTGATCATACTACGTACCATATCTAATAGGGTATGATTTCTCCTTTTAGATACACCATTCAACTGTGGCGGTCCTAGAGGAGTCAGCTAGGAAACAATGCCATGCTCTTTCAAGTATTCATCAAATTCAATACTTAAGTATTCACCTCCATAATCTGATTGAAGAGTTTTAATACTTTTTCCTGTTTGATTTTCTACTTTAGATTTAAATTCTTTGAACTTTTCAAAGGATTCATGTTTGTATTTCATCAAATACAAATACCCAAAGCTTGATATATCATCAGTAAAGGTAATAAAGTAATGAAAACTGCCTCTAGCCATTTCCTTAAATGGACCACATACATCACTATGTATTAGCTCCGAAATATTTTTAGCTCTTAGTCCTTGTCCAACAAAGGCTGATCTAGTCATTTTGCCATGAAGGTAGGATTCACAAGTTGGAGTAGGTTCAGAACCCAATGAGGATAAAATCCCCTTTTTCTCCAGTTTTGCAATCCTATCATCTGCAACATGACCTAATCTTAAGTTCCAAATATATTTTGAACTTTAGTTGATTTTCATCATGACATTACATTCATTTAGATTGCTTGTATTCAATTTGTGTTTATCATTATTATCCAAATAATAAAGGCCATCATGCATATAACCCGAGCCAACATATTTATTTCTAAAATAAATATTACAAACATCATTTGCGAACTAAAATTCATAACCATTTCTAGTCAAACTAGGTATAGAAATAATGTTCTTAAATGCATCAGATACATACAAAATATTATTCAAATACAAAACAAGTCCACACATGTAAAAAGATTTAGATCCTATGGCTAAAGCTTCAACAGTTGAGCCATTGCCAATCCGAAGTCTAACATCTCTAGCATGCAAGCTACTACTATTTGCTAGTTCCTGTGTCACACCCTACCCCTCTGTAAGGCATAACATGATCCCGTAGTATACCTAATGAATTACCAACTCCGTCTATTGATAATCCATTAAATAGACTACAAGGGATTTTAAAAACTTTTCTTACTTCTTTTACAGTGGTGAGCACTATTTACAGGTGTTAAAAACTTTTTTAATCAAGTGATAGAATGACACATTTAACTTATTTGGAATTTCAGAAAATTTTGAGTGCCATATGTAATTTTGATAAAACAGTTCTTAAGAAAACCTGTAAAAATCACTTCAATATATTTTCCAAATCTCAAATCCAACATTTTTCTCAACACAACATATTTCTCAACTCAAATCTGCAGTGATTTTTCAAAGACTGAGATAAAAGAAATATAATACAAATTTTACAAGCCAAAAAAACTCATAATATACTACACAAAGTCAATGTACAATTTTAATTTACAAGCTGCTCAAAAACAAAACAATATGTACATACGGTGATCATACATTACCGCACAAAATACAAAATGTGGTATACTCGTTATACGAAAATCTCTCATTGGAGGTAATAGCGGCTTAGCTGCCTGTCTGTCTGTCTACTGACAAAGAATAAAGCTATCATTGAGACAATGTCTCGATGGTGCACAACATTAACCAAATACAAATTTAAATCATAATTCATAATTCAAATAAATAGTGGATATTTAAAACCATAGTTAAATTCAAGACAATATCACATAAGGAATTTAACACAATATCACAATAAATCTCAGTAATCAAAACATAGTTAAATTCAAAAGACAGAAAATGTCAATAAGAATTTAAACTTCATTTCACAAATTATCAAATCGCATAAAAACACAATTTAGTCGAATAATTTAAGAATACAGTGTTGCCAATTCATTCACAACTTAAGCCATGACACAAATTTCCGATCAATACCGTGTTGTACACCACGACAAAGCAATCACAACCCCACTAATCGAAATCAATGAGGAAGGGAGCTAGCTATATAATGAGTACTCATCCGATCACCTTAACTGGTAAACCAGAGAGGGAGAAAAATAAACGATCACGACTCCATAAATGGAGAAGGAAAATAAACGATCACAACCCCATAAATAGAGAAGGAATGATACGATACTGTCATGCTAAGTGTGAACACAAAATCAATTCCAAACATTTTATTCAAATGATTCGTGAGAATCCAATAAATTTCCAAAGTCATAATTTTATTCACAAAATGGCAACACAATTCATAAGTAACTTCAATTTTCACAAATCACACTAAATAATTTTTTCCACAGTTTCAAACCATTTACAATGCTTTTCAAGCACTAAGTATCCATTCAAACACATTTCCATAATTAAAAACAATAATATACAAATAGTCATAATTTATTTCAATTGAAAAATTCAAAAGAAATAACTGTTGTGCACAAACACAATTTAAATCAATAACATACAATTAATCATATGAAATCTTATTCAGAGTAAAATCTTGAAAACTAGTTGTGCACAAACCTCCGATGATCTCTGATGCGGACTCAGTGTTTCCTTCCCTTTTCCTGAGTCTTTGGTAACTGAGAAACACAATTCGAAGTGTTTTAGTACTAAATTAAATTGTCTCTATCGATAATGTTTGATAAATAATTCACTGAAAGCTATTATTTGCTTAATCACCTAATATATCAACCCTCGATGCGTTCTAAGTAAATTAGGTTTTAGTGTCATTAATATGTCACATTCGATAGTGTTTTAGGGTTGGTACACATTACCAATTTCATTTCCTTGTTTAGTGCATTTTATTGCAATTTGCTAGATTATGGGATACTAGTTTGACCTAGCCGGACGACCTAGTTCCCTCGGTTTTCGAGTTTCGGTCAAAACTACAAACTTGTAGATCTATATCTTATTGCACGCGGGGCAAAATTTCAGGTCATTCTAAGTTATGTAGACCAAGTTATGGTCATTTTACTATTGCTGGTCAAAGTGCATCAAAATTGGTCACTTTAGGTCATTTTAGGTCATTTTAGGTTCGGCCAGTTTTTGGACCCGAATTTGTGCAAGCTGTTTGACTTGCTTATGGTCATTTATGGGCTTTGGTGTCTTCATAAGACTTGTAGGTATGGGTCTTAACAATTCATGGTTAAAATTTCAGGTCAATTGGACTTGTTTTGAGTGAGTTATGGCCTAAACACTAACTGCTGCCAAATTGGTCAGTTTTCAGGTTTCAATTGCACTTAATCCGAATTGGTCATTTTTCATGTCACCTTGCAAGCAGAATTTTGGTATGCTTTCTCAATGAAAGTTGGCACATTTTGTGCCTAGTTTCACCTCCAATTGGTCTCATACCAATTGAAGTTACACATTTAAAGTTATAGGTTAAAATGCATGCTGCCCTTAATTACCTTGCTTAAACATACATCAATGATACATTCACCTTACTATATGTCCACTTCCCTTACCAATTCTGTTTTGGTACATTACCAAAACCATATACCACTTCACTTTAAAGTCACTTTGGGCGGATTACACACATCCTCAATACACCAAATAAACTCAAATTTACAAAGTCTAAGTACAATCACATATACACCTAAACATTACTCATTCTTACATACACTTTACACAACCAACCTATATACATATCCATCAATCCTCAATGTCAATATTATGCCAATACCTTCATGAACTCATACATTTATCAAAGTGTCCCAAGGCTGCCGAAATGTTCTACAATGCCAAAGTGTCCCATAATTCGTCAATCTCCAATTCAAGTGCACAATCACCACATTTTCATGGAAATAACTTACTAGGATATTAAATCCCTCTACTCAACATGAATTTACATCAAATATATGTAATAATAAATCATTAAATACATAACTCCATGGCTGTCCAAAATGGACATATCAATAACTCCTCAAACTTGAAAATTTTCTTCACAAATCCAACACCCATAACATGTACACAAAGTTTAACAAAGCAATATTCAAAAATGTAAACTTACCTATGGTTGGAACTTGCTAAACCTTAATTAAACTTCTTGATTTTGGTATCAAGCTCTTCGTTATGATGTGTAGACAATCTTTAATGAAGAGCCCTAAATGATTGGAAGTGAAATGAGGAGGTTAGGTGAGCTTGAGAGAAAACGGCAATGGAGGTCTTTTAATTCTTCATTTCGGCAAGGTTTGGTGATTTGGAGAAGATGAAGTTTCTGATGGTGTAATGGAATTACAGCTGCCCCATTTTGCTTTTAGTTTATTCATTAGTGGCCCACTCACACAATTTAATCATTTAATAAGTTAAATTCCCACTTATTCCACATTAAACCCTTAATTCTTGCTATTCACTTTAGGTACCACCAAATTAATTTTTCATTTTATTTTCTAAGTGTAATATTATTTATTTTTAATGGACATTTAGGTCAAAAGACAATTCGGGATATCAAATGACCATAATGCCCCTGTTCGAGTTGCATTCCCGATTTTTCGGTAACACCGGGTTTTGTCCATTTTTCGATTTCTCACTTTTCTTTGTACTAATAATTTAATTTTTCTTTGATATTTTTAATGATATTTATACTTCAATAAGGGTCTATTTAAGTCCTAAAATATTTTCCGGGGTTCCCATGATGCCTAGGGCTAGTCAACGGTCTACGCCGTGACTTCCTCATGATCACCATCGCTAGGGTTCTCGGCTCGCTTAACTTGGTTACATTTCTTTGTTATTATTTTTCCTTTGTTTTTCTTGTATTTTCTTTTCTTGTATTTCATTATTTTATGTCTCCTCACTCATATTGAAGTGTAGTTCTAGGCATCCTAATTTGTCCAGGACAACACTGGTCACCTAACGATGAACGCACTACCGAACTTAGGGGTGTTACATCCTGCATATCATAAGAAATGTGAGAACTGGCACCAGTATCTAAAACCCAAGCTATAGATGAACTATGAGCATTATCAGCATCTAAATAACAAGATATAGACATACCTTTTAAAGTGTTAGTGGTATGCCTTAGAGCATATCATTTAGTATGTATCTTGTACATATTTTATTAATAAAAGGCAATTTCACTTTTCCATTTACATAATATATTTATGTGTAATAGAAAGGTCCATTGATATTTTGTTAGAAATTCTATTATTAAGTTGTTAAGAATATGAGTGACAGTATTTCTAGCATAAAGTATCATAAACTGGTTCACAATCGAGGATGCTTCACACAGGATATGACTTATCCAGAAAGATTGTATTCATGTTTGTTCCCAAGGTATTTATATGAGATATAAATAAGATGGAATGGTGAGTCTCATGCCATATAACAAACATGATAGGTACTTATACATGATAAGTAGGCCGAACCAGTGACGGATATGACAAGCACATAGAGTTTACTCTTGTCAATGCATTGTCATATATATATCAGTGCATATAATATTTAGACCTGAGATAACACAGTTATCTTGTATATAGGTGGTTTGAGTTTGATACTGCTTTCATACTTATACTGTGTATGGGTATATGGGCATGTATTGGCTTCTACTAGTTATATATGGAGATAGGTATTGATCAAGATGGAATCTGTTACCCTAAGTAAATAGGGATAAAATCCTATGTTCATTTAATCATTCTTGATGTTTCAAGTTCTTGGCCAGGACAGACAGATTTAGTCAGAAAAGAGTTTCTGACAATAAAATCTAATTAATCAAGAACTGAAATTAAAAGAGAATATAATATTCATAGCAAATGGGATTTGACATAAACCATGACTCCAGCGCTCGAATTAAGATTTTGTAACTGAGAGATTCTAGTACATGGTAAGATATGATTATAGGTTCATTTAAGGTATTCCTTATTACTAATTAGGTGGCCATGAAACGCTATGCTAGGTGTCAACCATGGTCTATGAGATACATAAAATGATTTAGAGAAATCATTGATGGTAAGAAAGAGTTCTAATGATATTAAGAGTTAATATCATATCTCATTGCCAATTAGTGATGAGCCTAGTGAGTTACACATATACACAAGTTAATCACCAAGTTTAATGTGATTTAATTGATTAATGAAAGAGTTTAATTGATTAATTAAATAGGTTTGGTTTGCAATGAGATTGCAAAGTCCATAGCATGGCTTGAAATCGAATCTAGGTTATTGGATGTATAGTACAAGTTAAATTTATATTTAAAGTATTTAAATATGGATTTAATTGTGAGAAATTAATTAAAAAGGATTAATTAATTAATTTATATTTGATATAAATTGATTTGAAGAGGGGAAATAAAGATTTTGGGTTGAGAACTCAAAATTATTACATAAGGATAATTTGGTCATTTTACGTGGTGACATGTGGCACCATGAGATGGTGACATATGTCATCATATAAGTTTGCCATTTGTCTTCCTATCATGCAAGGTGATCAAAGTCAAGATTAAGTCTAGTTTTGACACTTGGTCAATTAAAAATAAGTTGCAATGTGGTGTTGACATGTGGCATAGGGTTTTAAGTGACTTAATGACCAAGTATAAAAGGAAAAGAAAGAAGAAACAAACTATTATTCTTCTTCTTCTCTAAAAGTGGACAGCACAAAGGGTTCACCATCTTCTCTCTTCTTTTCTCACTCAATTCAAAGAGAATAACCCAAATTCCTTTGAATTAAAATTGCTAGAAATTATTTTTATTGTCCTATACACACATATAACCTCTCTAAAGACAAAAACACAAATTATAATTAGTTGGCAAAGGCTTGAGAAGATGATTTGGGGGCTGCCCATTGGTGATCTTGGTGTGGACAAGCTAGAGGGACAACACTTGGGGTCCTAGGTGCTTTCTAAAGGTGCCAATTGCATTCATAGTGCATCAAAGAGGTTAGTTCTCAAACTCCTCTTTTAATAGGGATTTAGTCAAAAAAGAGTTTCTGACAAGAAAATCTAATTAATCAAGAACTGGAATTAAAAGAGAATATAATATTTATAGCACATGGGGTTTGACATAAACCATAACTCCAGCTGGAATTGAGATTTTATAACAGAGAGATTTTAGTGCATGGTAACATATGATTATAGGTTCATTTAAAGGTATTCCTTATTACTGATTGGGTGGCTATGGCATGCTATGCTAGGTATCAACCATGGTCTATGAGATGCCTAAAATGATTTAGAGAAATCATTTATGGTAAGAAAGAGTTCTGATGATATTAAGAGTTAATATCATATCTCATTGCCAATTAGTGATGAGCCTAGTAAGTCACACACATACACAAGATAATCACTAAGTTAAATGTGATTTAATTGATAAATTAAAGAGTTTAATTGATTAATTAAATAGGTTTGGTTTGTAATATGTCACACCCTACCCCTCTGTAAGGCATAACATGATCCCGTAGTATACCTAATGAATTACCAACTTCGTCTACTGATAACCCATTAAATACACTACAAGGGATTTTAAAACTTTTCTTACTTCTTTTACAGTGGTGAGCACTATTTACAGGTGTTAAAAATTTTTTTTAACTGAAGTAAAACAGCTAACACATTTGAATTATTAGTAATATCTATAAAAATTTTAGCGGAGTGCCATCTGTATTTTGAATAAAACAGTTCTTCAAAAACCTGTAAAGAGCACTTTAAATATATTTCTCAATCTCAAACTCCAACAGTTAATCAAAACAATATGTTTCTCAACTCAAATCCACAATAATTTTTCAGTATTTTCAGGGGCTGAGATAAAAGAAATATAATACAAAATTTACAAGCCAAAATAATTCACAATTTATTTTACAACTTTAATGTACAATTTTAATTTACAACTGCTCAAAACCAAGAACACTATATACATACAGTGAACATACATTACAATACAAAATGCAAAATACGGTATACTTAATATACCCGATGATCTCTTAGTGTAGTACTAGCAGCCTAGTCTGCTGCCCTGTCAGTCTGTCTACCTGCGACAGCAATGAAAAGCTATCGCTGAGACAATGTTTCAGTGGTGCACAATATTAATAAAATACAACTTTAAATCACAAATCACAAGTCATATAAATAGTGGATACTTAAAACCATAGTTAAATTCAAAGACAATGAATGTCATAAAGAATTTAAACTTCATTTCACAATATCACCATAAATCTCAATAAATCAAAATATGGTTAAATTCAAAAGACAGTGAATGTCAATAAGAATTTAAACTCCATTTCACAATCTCACAATACATATCAATAAATCACACACAGCTTAATCATGTTCCAAAGTTCAATTCGTCCCAAAAGCCGATAGCTAGTGAGGAATTCAATTCATCCCGAAAGCCGATGGCTAATGAGGAATAACATAGCTAGCTAGCAATAATATGAATACTCATTCTATTCATCCTCAATAGGCACACACCTCAACACTTTAGCCAGAGAAGGAATTCAATTCGTTCCACTAGATAAGCTAGCGAGGAATTCAATCAATTTACATGATAGCTGTAGTTTCAAACCATTTACAATGCTTTTCAATCAATAAGTATCTATCAAATATTATTCAAATAATTTTTCATAGTTTCAAACCATTTACCATGCTTTTCAAGTAATAAGTATCCATTCAAACACATTTCCACAATTTAAAACAATAATATACAAATAGTCATAATTTATTTCAATTGAAAAATTCAAAAGAAATAACTGTTGTGCACTAACCTCTGATAACTGTCTCTTGGCTCTGACTTAGTGTTTCCTTCCCTTTCCCTGAGTCATTGCTAACTGAGAAACACAATTTGAAGTATTTCAGTACTTATTTAAACTGTCTTTAAGAATAAGGCTTAACACTTAGTTTATTGAATTCTATTATTTTCTTAATCAACCTAAGATGTTGACCCTCGATGCAGTCTAGGTGAATTAGGTTTTAATGTTATCAATATATCACATTTGTAGCCTTTTAGGGTTGGTATATGTTACCCAATTCATTTTCATGTATATTGCATTTTATTGCAATTTTTTGGATTCCGGTATACCAATTTGACCTAACCGGATGACCTAGTTCCCTTAGTTTTCGAGTTTTGGTCAAAACTACAAACTTGTAGGTCTATGTCTTATTGCATGTGGGGCAAAAATTCAGGTCATTCTGAGTTGTATAGACCAAGTTATGGTCATTTTACTATTGCTGGTCAGAATGTACCAAAATGGTCATTTTAGGTCAATTTTAGGTCACTTTTGGTTCGGCTAGTTTTTGGACCCGAACTTGTGCAAGCTATTTGACTTGCTTATGGTCATTTCTGGGCTTTGGTGTCTTCATAAGACTTGTAGATATATATCTTAACTATTCATGGTAAAAATTTCAGGTCAATTGGACCTGTTTTGAGTGAGTTATGGCCAAAACACTAACTGCTGCTGAAATGGTCAATTTTCAGGCCTTAAATGCACTAATCCGGATTTGGTCATTTTTCAAGTTACCTTCCAAGCAGAATTTTGGTAAGCTTCCTTCATGAAAGTTGGCACTTTTTGTGCCTAGTTTCATCTCCAATTGGTCTCATACCAATTGGAGTCACACACTTAAGGTTCTAAGCCAAAACACACACTGCCCTATTGCACATTGTCCATCACTCATCAAAGGATACATTTAACACTTACCAAATTACACATTCATGCTAATTCTGGTTTGTACCATAACCTAAACGCATTTTACTTCACATTGTTGGTCATTTTGGCAGCTTGTAATCACACTCAATATGCACCTTATAGTACAAAATTTACCAAGTTCAAATTACAACAATTTAATCACATAACCTAGCTCATTTACATGTCCAAACTCAAACCCTTATACACATACACAAGCTGCCATAACAAGTACCATAATTCAACAATAATATTCCATAAACCAAACCATGAAATAACATATTTTGGTTCACAATTCAAGCTGCCGATTCATTCATCTCTCTCAATAAATTTCCAAGCTTCCAAAATCAAGTGTACATTCACATATACTTAGTATACATCACCCAATTTATTCCTACACATATAAACACTTTATCAACACTTTAATCTACCATTTGCATGCAAGGATAAAATGTTCTAATGGAGTTTCATGGCTGCCAAAAATATACCTCTCCCTTAACTCATCAAACTTCAAAAATCCTTCCACAATTCAACCACCCATAATATCCATACAAAGTTTAATGAAACAAGCATAAAAAATACATACTTAACACTTTTGAAACTCTTCAAAAACTTGACTAAACTTGATTTTCTTGTTGCCTATCTGCTGCCCAAGTGGTGTAGAACAATTTTAGTGAAGGAAGCATTGAAGAATCATGGCTTGATTATGGGAAATGGGAGCTCAAAGGTGGGGCGGCCATGGATGTTTTTCTTTGGGAGCATTTCAGCTGAATTTTGAGAGGGTTGAAGAAGATGAGCAATCTGTCCAAATGAAGGTTTAGTGGTCCACTTAGGTGAGGTGAGTGGAGCACTAAGTGAGATTTAATATTTGTTTAATCTTAAATTTCTAAATTCTCACATTAAGCTCCTATCTTTTGCTATTTGAATTAGGTACCACCAATTTAATTTTTCATGACATTTTCCGAGTGTAATATCATGTATTTTTAATGGACATTTAGGTCAAAAGACAACTCGGGGTGTCAAATAACCACAATGCCCCTGTTCGGATTGCATTCCCGATTTTTCGGTAACACCGATTTTGTCCATTTTTTTTTATTTCTCACTTTTCTTTGTACTAATTAATTAATTTTTCTTTGATATTTCTAATGATATTTATGCTTCAATAGATGTCTATTTAAGTCTTAAAAATATTTTTTAGGATTTTCCGTAGTCCAGGGCTAGTCAACAGTCCACCGCGACTTCCCGGTGCGGTCACCCATTGCTAGGGTTCTTGGTTTATTTAACTTAGTTACATTTCATTGCTATTATTTTTCTTTTGTTTTTCTTGTATTTCATTATTTTATGTCTCCTCACTCATATCTAAGTGTATTTCTAAGCATCCTAGCTGTCTGGACAACACTGGTCACAAGAACAGTAGAACGCACTACCGAACATAGGGGTGTTACAATTCTCCCCCCCTTAAAATAAATTTCGTCTCAAAATTTTACCTGACATTAGTCTCTGAACAGCTGTGGGTGCTATCTCCTCATATCCTCTTCACGTTCCCAAGTAGCTTCTTGGCCTGAATGATGGTTCCACAGCACTTAAACCAGGTGTATCTGTTTGTTTCTCAGCTGCTTCACCTCATAAGCCAGAATTTCTATGGGTTCTTCATCATATGAGAGGTCAGGATTTACCTCAATCTCTTCAACTGATAGTACATGAGATGGGTCAGATCTGTACCTCCTTAACATGGACACATGAAAGACACTATGTATTCTTTCTAACTCCGGAGGTAATGCCAACCGATATGCCAAAGGACCCACTCTTTCCAGAACCTCATATGGTCCGATGAAATGAGGACTCAGTTTCCCCTTTCTGCCAAATCTCATAATCCTCTTCCAAGGAGAAACTTTAAGGAATACCTTATCACCCACTGCATATTCAATGTCTCTTCTCTTTAGATCAACATAGGACTTTTGACGGTCTGATGCAGCCTTGAGTCTATCCCTGATCAATCTGATCTTTTTCTTTGTCTGCTGAACAATTTCTGGCCCAATCATCTTTCTTTCACCTACTTCATCCCAACATAGGGGAGTTCTGCACTTTCTGCCATACAAAGCTTCATATGGAGGCATCCCAATGCTTGATTGGTAGCTGTTGTTATAAGAAAACACAATCAAAGGCAAGTGTGTATCCCAACTACCTTCAAACTCAATCACACAAGCCCGTAGCATATCCTCCAATATCTGAATAACCCTCTCAGACTGGCCATCTGTCTGTGGGTGGAATGCTGTGCTGAAGTTCAATCTAGTTCCTAGGGCTCTCTATAGACTACCCTAGAATCTAGAAGTGAACCTAGGATCTCTGTCAGATACAATCGATACTGGCACTCCGTGCAGTCTTACAATCTCATATATGTACAATCTGGCCAATCTTTCCAGGCTATAGTCCATCCGAACTGGCAAAAAGTGAGCAGACTTGGTCAGTATATCAGCTATAACCCATACTGCATCATGACTATTTTGTGTCCTCGGAAGTCCCATAACAAAATCCATGGTTTTTCGTTCCCATTTCCACTCTGGTGCTGGCAATGGATGTAACAAACCTGCTGGTACTTGATGTTCTGCCTTTACTTCCTGACAAGTTAGGCATTTGGAAACAAATTCAGCTATATCCCTTTTCATATCCATCCACCAGTAATGCTCTTTCAGCCCTCTGTACATTTTAGTTCCACTAGGATGCATAGGAAAAGGAGACTCATGTGCTTCCTTCATAATGATCTGTCTCAATTCCACATCACTAGGAATGCACATTCTGCCCTGATGTAGTAGTAAACCATCATCTCTCATAGAGAATTCAGGTTTTTTGCCTTGCTGGACTTTTTTTCAAGAGCTTCGATATTTTCATCATTACGGCGACCATTACGATATGATCAATCAACACTGGTGTACATACCATGCAACTACTGTCTGTCCCTCATCATCAATCTCTAAACTGGCATGCTGTGCTTTCAATTCATGTACCATGGACAAAGGAGAACCTCTGAGACTTGCCATAGTCTTGCGACTTAAGGCGTCAGCCACCACATTTGCTTTCCCTGGCTGATAGTCTATTAAGCAATCACAGTCTTTAATTAGTTCTAACCATCTCCTCTGCCTCAAATTCAATTCCTTCTGGGTACCTAAATACTTCAAGCTCTTGTGATCTGTGTAAATGTAACATTTCTCCCCATACATGTCACACCCTACTCCTCGTAAGATGTAACATGTTCCCGTAGTACACCTAATGAATTACCGTACTTCACCCACCGGTAACCCATTAAATATACTACAAGGGATTTTAAAACAATTTTCCTTCATTTTAGAATTGGTGGGTAAATTTTTTTTCAAATATTAAAAACCTTCATTTAAAGTCCAAACATAAATCAAATTTTTGGATATTTAAAATCGCCGCAATTTTTACAAAAATTTCGGCAGAGTGCCGTTTATATTTTGAAAAAACAGTTCTTCAAAACCTAAAAATAGAAACACTCCCAATATATATTTCTCAATCACAACTCCATTTGCAACCACCAAACTTCAAATCAACAGCAATAGCAACGCTTCAATTTAAAATCCAAATTTCAAAAAAAAAAAAAATTAATAACTCAAACTATTTCATAACTCATGCACATTACATTTTAAATCATTAATTTACATTCATAAGTTAATTTACAAATGAAAAATCTCAAAAATAATATTATTACAATTTTATCTGTATAACTGCTCAAATTACAGAGATACATATGCATACTACCATATTTACATTAAACTAAACTACCAGGGTATAGACAAATACCCATACAAAAATTCTTCAATTGTACTCTTCTCTAACTGTAGCAGCTCGCTCTGCTGCTATGTCCTTTCCTCTATCTGCGATAGCAAGTTAAAGCTATCGCTGAGTATATAAATAATCAGTGGTGCACATTAAAGCATAAAATACATAATATAAAACATTTATAAACAAATCATCATTTAAAAATCTCATAATCGCATTTCACAATTTTTTTCTCAAATCACATTTATAACAAATCATAATTTTTAAAGCTTAATATAACACAACTTGATCAAATAATTTAATAAACATAGTGTTGCCAAATAATAACACAACTTAGGCCATGACATAAAATTTCCGAACATGTCATGTGTAGATCACGACAAGGCAAACACCCCCACTAATCGAAATTAATGAGGGAGGTGGCTAGCTAGCTAATGAGTACTCATCCACACTCACCCCTCAGACTGGGAAGCCAGAGAGGGAGGAAACTGATCAAATATCATACTCACCCCACAAGTGGAAGAGGAACATATTAGTATTGCCATGCCAAGTGTGAATTAAATACAATTTAAATCAATTTATTCAAACATTTCATATAATTCACAAATCATATTTCATTCAAAACTTTTCATTTACAAAGTAGGCAACAAAACTATTTTTCAAATAAGATTTTCAAAGCCATAACTAAATTCAAAACCATATTGTTCAAATATTTCATATAAATCAATAATTAATTTTCATTCCAAATTTCCATTGTAAAATAGGCGACACAACATTCTCGAATTTCATAATGAACAAAAACATTCACAATGTATAACAAATCAATTTCTATTCTGAAAACTATAATTTAAAAATTTTTGTGCACAAACACAATTAATTTTCAAAATCAAATTTCCATTAACAAGTGGCAACACCATAGTTCCCAAAACCCATAATTAACACAATGCATACAAATCAAGTTTTCAGTGGAAAAACAATAATTTAAAGTTATTGTGCATAAACCCGGACTTAATCGCCTCTAGGCCTTCCGGGTTTTTTTCAGCTAAAACACAAAATGTATAGTGTTTCAGTACCTTATTTCACAGTAAATCCAATATTTAATTCATAAATACTTAATTCTAGCCCAAATATGCTTAAACTAACATTCTTGGAAATTTTCATTTTAGAGTTACAATTCATGGTACTATTCAAGTCAATTTGTTGACTTTCTAAGGCATAATAGGTATGAGAACTTCAACTTCACCCACATTCCACATTTTGGTTATTAAACTTGTTGGTTTTGGTCATTTTCTAAAATTCTAAGTCTTTTAGTAAAATTTGTAATTTTTCAGTTTTTGTGTCCTAAGTTGCACTATTCCATTGGTCACTTTACTGTTAGAATTTGGCAAAACTTTCTTCATAGAAAATGTTCCCTATTGTCTTAAGTTTATTCTCCTTTTTGAATCACTCCAATAGGAGTTTTGTAGCTCAAGTTATAGCCATTTGAACTATGGCTGCCGGATTGGTTTCAACCTAGAATTCTGGGCAATTTTTGGTTCTGGCAGTTTTAGGTCACCAAATTTGGGTGGCCAAATGACTTGGTTAATGGCATAATTTGGGTTTGTGTTCTTCATGAAAGTTTTAGGTCTATATCTCATCTAACCACTGGTAAAATTTTAGGTCATTTAGACCTGCCTAGCTCAAGTTATGGCCAAATGAACAAATACTGTTCATTTGGTCAGTTTGTACAGGGTAGACTGTGATTTTTCAAGTTTGGTCAATTTGCTCACTAGGTTTTGGTCACTTTTTGGGCATACTTCCTAAATGAAAATTGTGTCATTTAGTGTCTATTTTCATTCCCAATTGGTCTCATACCAATTGGACTTGTAAAGTTTCATTTTTGGTCCTTCAAAGTTAACTTGGTCATGCCGCCAGCAGCATGACCACACTCAATCCGAATTTGGCCTTAACTCCAACCATTCCTACACACTTCATTTGGTCACAAATGACCATTTCTCACTTCAAATTAGGTCCAAAACATCATTTACAAGTTTCTCCCATTTTTGGTCTCTAAACCCTAATGTCCAAAACCCTAATTCACAAACTCTTGCATTTAGTTACTTTCAAGCCTTTAATCATAACCATTCAACTAATTAAAGTTCATATACCCATTCAAATCATTCAAATCATGCAATAAACCCCCATACACATGCTGGCCGAATTTCAGCTTAGTCCCTCAATAATTTGTTTCATTTCATTTTAAGTTTATTTACAAGTTAATCAAGCTAAAAACACAACAAATAAACTAATTTTGCATCTTAAATCACTAACCTTTGTGTAGCAACTTCTAACTCCCCTTTTCTCCAATTTTCTTTCTTCTTTTCTTCTTTCTTTGATGACTAATCTTCTTCTCAAGTGATTAAATCAAGTTTTTATGAAGCAATTATGGGAGAAGTTGAGGTTTAGTAAGGATTTCAAAGCTTGAGTGCAAGCTTTAATGGAGGACATTCATGGAGAGGTGAGGGAGAAAGTGAGGCGGCATGGGAGAAAGGAAGAAAACCAAATGACATTTTTTTTTTCTTTTCCCTTCTTTTTGTTTTTATCTTATGGAAGACCAAAAATCAATATAATTAAATTTATTAATTATAACATTTATGGCATCATGCATGATGTCATGCATGATGTCATGCATGATGTCATCTCCCTACACCTTTTTCATTTTCTCTTCTTTTTTTTTTTTTTTTCTATTAGTTCTTTAATTTAATTCTCGATTTTGAAATTTTCTTTTCTCCGATTTGATTTGACAGTTGGGTCAGGAGTCAGCTCTCGGGGTCAATTGACCAAATTGCCCTCGCCGGTTCAACCCGGTTTGCAAATAATTCAATATTTCTTCTGGATCCCTGACCTAATTATTTGACTGGCTTAACAACCTTTTTCTATGATTTTCTCTTTTCCACTGTGTTCGTAATGGTCCTAAGGACCGCAGCGTCACATTTTACGGTTCGAAATTTGACTTTAAATTGACTTCGCAGTCGTTCCCGAGAAGGTCACCTATCGTTGTGACTCTCGGCTCCTTTAACTTCTTATGTTCTGTATTTCTTATTTATACTTAACTAACTGATAATCACTAATTATTTGTGTTTATGGCTTATCTAGTTGTCTTAAGTATGGTTCCAATCCCCTTAATTGTTCGGACCGACTCCGATCACCGGAACAGTGAAATATACCAGGATATGCAAATAGGCGTGTTACAATTCTCCCCCCTTAAAATAATTTCGTCCTCAAAATTTTACCCGGTATCAGTCTCTGAACAGTCATGGGTGCTGTCTCCTCATATCCAATTCACGCTCCTAAGTAGCTTCCTGGCCTGAATGATGGTTCCTTAGTACTTTAACCAATATTATTTACTCATCGATTGCTTACCTCGTGTGCCAAGTTTCTTATGAGCTTCTGTCATAAGTTAGATTCAAATTCATTTCAATTTCATAGGTAAGCAAATCTGTGTACTAGTGGATCCGCTTTTCTAGGACCTCGCGTGATCCTATGGGTGAGAACTTAGTTTTACTCTTTTCTTATCAAATCTCTTAATCATTTGATGTAACTTTCAATTTAGTTTAGAATATTTTAGTCTTTTCTTGCTGTTGTTTTAGCAATTTTTTTTTTTTTGTGGTCGTTTCTTTCTTGGCCATAGGTCCATAAACATTATCTTACCATCTCCATTTATGACCAAGGCCTACGTGCCATTTTACACTATCTTGTTTGCTTTTGTTTAACTTATTTCTTTCTTAATAAAATAGTTCGGAATATCGTTAGGCATCTTAAGTAAATTGCTTGCCTTGGTGGCAATTCCTCATCTAGTATTTTTCTCATTTCTTATTACTCTATTTATTTTTATCTATCGATATTCTATAGCTTATTTTGCACTGATGTGTAGTCATTATCTTCTTTTGTACTGAACTATAACCTTTCAATATTCTAACTTTAGAGTTTTAAATCCCAGGTTAGGATTTTCAAACTCCTTTCCAATAAGAAAACTTTATCTTATTATAACTATACCAAAACAGATATCGTTTGCAACTATTCTTATCCTTGTATACTATTGGGTAGTACGTAGCTCTACACAATAAATTCCAAGTCAGTACTGTAATCTGCAGCTTACAGCACAAACATAAAAAATATTGCATAGTTACTATGATACATCCCAATAGATCAAACTTCCCTATATCTTATTTCTTTTAAATTCACTAATATCTTGGACTTATTTTGATTATGGTACCCATTGACATCTATCAGTAGTAATACCCTTACCCGCATCTAAGGTAGCTATATTACTATAACTTACTTTTAGGTTCTCTTTTCTTACATATTTAGGCTTACTAATTAACTTTACAAATTCTTGTGTGCTAGCAAATACTTTTCACTGACAAACACTTTCAAAATTAATTTTAAAAAGACTAGTCACTAAAATATCAAAATTGATTTTTTTTTTTACACATATACATATCTTAGTTAAGAATTGAGAAAATACCAGCATCCATACCAGAAGTCTCATCCTCGTTCCTCTGTCGCATAGTGTATACTCTTACTGGAGCATCACCTTGTCTTGGTTGATTCACAGTACTCTGACTTCCAAGTGTACTACCCCTACCTCTGCCTCTACCTCTACTAACTATTGGTAAACTCTTTGGGGTAGAAACTTGGGCTGATCCTTCTAATGTGGTGAATGATCCATAATGGCGTGGACTTATGCAATCCTTAGCAAAATGACTAGTCCCTCCACAATTGAAACATGCTCCTATAGCTCTATAACATACTCCACTATGTGGTTTACCACAAGTCTCACAAAGTCGATCCGACAGCATTTTTTTGCGTGTCTGTTGAGTATGCTGATCGGATTGGGATGGTTTCTGTCTAGAAGATATACTTTTACCCGATTTGCGCGAGCTAGATCCTTCAAAATGTTTTCTTTTCCCAGAGCCACTCTCAGTAGCTTAACCAGTAACCTTTTTAGTTTTCTCTTTCTCTTGTGTACTCTTTTTCATTGCCCATTCTGATTCTATCCTTTGCAGTTCCAGGGCTTGTGAAATCAATTCAGAAAAATTCTAGTGTTGGAACCCTACCACTTGCATTCTCAAGCTAGGCCTTAACCCAGCCTCAAACGTTTTACATCTGTCTCTGGGGGTGGAGACTAAGCTTCCAGCATAATGGCTTAGCCTTGAAAAGTCCCGCTCATACTCTGCTATAGTTCTATCCCCTTGCTTCAAACTTAAAAACTCTTGCAGCTTCATGTCTACATAAGTATTGGGGACCCACTTTTGCCAAAATTCCCTTAAAAAGTCTACCCATGTGAGGACTGGTGGCTCTACCAGACTGTAGGGGATGGTCTTTCACCACTCATATGCATCCCCTTGCAGAAGTGATACTGAATATTCAAACTTCAACTCTTCAACACATTGTAGTTTTCTGAAAACCCATTCCTTCTTCTCTAACCACTGTTCTGCTTCTAGTGGATCCACTGTTCCTTTGAATTTTGTAGCCCCAAATTTCATTAATTTCTCATATTGCTGAGCCAGAGGCTGTGGTTGTGCTGCATGTGCTTGTGTCTGTGCTTGAGGTGGCACATTTCCCGCCATTTGTTGAAAGAACGCAGCCATCTGTTATGCAAACTAAGCAAGTAACTGCGGTGCTTGAGGAGGAGCTGGAGTGGCTGACCCACTCACATTCTGGAGTGCTGTGGCTTCTCCTCGGGCCTCAGCCTCGACAGATTGCTCTACGGAATGATCTCCCTCTTTCATTCCGTTTTCCAGAAATTTTCTACTCTCTGATAATAAACACAAGGAGGTTGACCTCCGTTAGTGCATATTCATGATGTAAATATGTCATATATATCAAACATTTGAGCAGTTATATTTACCAACAAAATATTTCAAATTCACAGTTCAAAATTCATTTTAGAACCTTGCTCTGATACCACTAAACATGTCACACCCTACTCCTTGTAAGATGTAACATGTTCGCGTAGTACACCTAATGAATTACCGTACTTCACCTACCGATAACCCATTAAATATACTACAAGGGATTTTAAAACAATTTTCGTTCGTTTCAGAATTGGTGGGTAAAATTTTTCTCAAATATTAAAAGCCTTCATTTAAAGTCCAAACATAAATCAAATTTTTGGATATTTAAAATCTCCGTAATTTTTTCAAAAATTTCTGCAGAGTGCCGTCTATATTTTGAGAAAATAGTTCTTCGAAACCTGAAAATAGAAACACTCACAATATATATTTCTCAATCACAACTCCATTTGCAACCACCAAACTTCAAATCAACAACAATAGCAACGCTTCAATTTAAAATCCAAATTTCAAATCAAAAATTAATATCTCAAAATATTTCATAACTTATGCACATTACATTTTAAGTCATTAATTTACAATTATAAGTTAATTTACAGATGCCAAATCTCAAAAATAATATTATTACAATTTTATCTGTACAACTGCTCAAATTACAGAGATACATATGCATATTATCATATTTACATTAAACTAAACTACCAAGATATAGACAAATACCCGTATAAAAATTCTTCAATTGTACTCCTCTCTAATTGTAGCAGCTCGCTCTGCTGCTATGTCCTTTTCTCTATCTGCGACAGCAAGTTAAAGCTATTGCTGAGTATATAAATACTCAGTGGTGTACAATAAAGCATAAAATACATAATATAAAATATTTATGAACAAATCATCATTCAAAAATCTCATAATCGCATTTCATAATTTTTTTCTCAAATCACATTTATAACAAATCATAATTTTCAAAGCGTAATATAGCACAACTTGATCAAACAATTTAATAAACATATTGTTGCCAAATAATAACACAACTTAGGCCATGACACAAAATTTCCGAACATGTCATGTGTAGATCACGACAAGGCAAACACCCCCACTAATCGAAATCAATGAGGGAGGTGGCTAGCTAGCTAATGAGTACTCATCCACACTCACCCCTCAGATTGGGAAGCCAGAGAGGGAGAAAACTGATCAAATATCATACTCACCCCACAAGTGGAGGAGGAACATATTAGTATTGCTATGCCAAGTGTGAATTAAAAACAATTTCAATCAATTTATTTAAACATTTCAGATAATTCACAAATCATATTTCATTCCAAACTTTTCATTTACAAAGTAAGCAACAAAACTATTTTTCAAATAAGATTTTCAAAGCCATAACTAAATTCAAAACTATATTGTTCAAATATTTCATACAAATCAATAATTAATTTTCATTCCAAATTTCCATTGTAAAATAAGCGACACAACATTCTCGAAATTCATAATGAACAAGAACATTCACAATGTATAATAAATCAATTTTCATTCTGAAAACTATAATTTAAAAATTTTTGTGCACAAACATAATCAATTTTCAAAATCAAATTTCCATTAACAAGTGGCAGCACCATAGTTCCCAAAACCAATAATTAACACAATGCATACAAATCAAGTTTTCAGTGGAAAAACAATAATTTAAAATTATTGTGCACAAACTTGGACTTAATTGCCTCTAGGCCTTCCGGGTCTTTTTCAGCTGAAACACAAAATTTATAGTGTTTCAGTACCTTATTTCACAATAAATCCAATAATTTATTCATAAATACTTAATTCTAGCCCAAATATGCTTAAACTAACATTCTTGGAAATTTTCATTTTAGAGTTACTATTTATGGTACTATTCAAGTCAATTTGTTGACTTTCTAAGGCTTAATAGGTATGGAAACTTCAACTTCACCCACATACCACATTTTGGTTACTAAACTTATTGGTTTTGGTCATTTTCTCAAATTCTAAGTCTTTTAGTCAAATTTTCAATTTTTCAGTTTTTGTGTCCTAAGTTGCACTGTTCCATTGGTCACTTTACTGTTAGAATTTGGCAAAACTTTTTTCACAGAAAATGTTCCCTATTGTCTTAAGTTTATTCTCCTTTTTGAATCACTCCAATTGGAGTTTTGTAGCTCAAGTTATAGCCATTTGAACCATGGCTATCGGATTGGTTTCAACCCAAAATTCTAGGCAATTTTTGGTTCTGGCAGTTTTAGGTCACCAATTTTGGGTGGCCAAATGACTTGGTTAATGGCATAATTTGGGTTTGTGTTCTTCATGAAAGTTTTAGGTCCATATCTCATCTAACCACTGGTAAAATTTCAGGTCATTTAGACCTGCCTAGCTCAAGTTATGGCCAAATGAACAAATACTGTTCATTTGATTAGTTTGTACAGGGCAGACTGTGATTTTTCAAGTTTGGTCAATTTGTTCACTAGGTTTTGGTCACTTTTTGGGCATGCTTCCTAAATGAAAATTGTTTCATTTAGTGTCTATTTTCATTCTCAATTGGTCTCATACCAATTGGACTTGTAAAGTTTCATTTTTGGTCCTTCAAAGTTGACTAGGTCATGTTGCTAGCAGCATGATCACACTCAATCCGAATTCAGCCTTAACTCCAACCATTCATACATACTTCATTTGGTCACAAATGACCATTTCTCACTTCAAATTAGGTCCAAAACATCATTTACAAGTTTCTCACATTTTTGGTCTCTAAACCCTAATGTCCAAAACCCTAATTCACAAACTCTTGCATTTAGCTACTTTCAAGCCTTTAATCATAACCATTCAACTAATTAAAGTTCATATACCCATTCAAATCATTCAAATCATGCAATAAACCCCCATGCACATGCTGGCCGAATTTTAGTTTAGTCCCTCAACAATTTGTTTCATTTCATTTTAAGTTTATTTACAAGTTAATCAAGCTAAAAACACAACAAATAAACTAATTTTGCATCTTAAATCACTAACCTTTGTGTAGCAACTTCTAACTCCCCTTTTCTCCAATTTTCTTTCTTCTTTTCTTCTTTCTTTGATGACCAATCTTCTTCTCAAGTGATTAAATCAAGTTTTTATGAAGCAATTATGGGAGAAGTTGAGGTTTAGTAAGGATTTCAAAGCTTGAGTGCAAGCTTTAATGGAGGACATTCATGGAGAGGTGAGGGCGAGAGTGAGGCAGTATGGGAGAAAGGAAGAAGACCAAATGACTTTTTTTTTTCTTTCTTTTCCCTTCTTTTTGTTTTTATCTTATGGAAGACCAAAAATCAATATAATTAAATTTATTAATTATAACATTTATGGCATCATGCATGATGTCATGCATGATGTCATCTCCCTACACCTTTTTCATTTTCTCTTCTTTTTTTTTTATTTTTCTATTAGTTCTTTAATTTAATTCTCGATTTTGAAATTTTCTTTTCTCTGATTTTATTTGACAGTTGGGTCAGGAGTCAGCTCTCTGGGTCAATTGACCAAATTGCCCCTCGTCGGTTCAACTCGATTTGCAAATAATTCAATATTTCTTCCGGATCCTTGACCTAATTATTTGACTGGCTTAACAACCTTTTTCCATGATTTTGTCTTTTCCACTGTGTTCGTAATGGTCCTAAGGACCACAGCGTCACATTTTACGGTTCAAAATTTGACTTTAAATCGACTTCGCAGTCGTTCCTGAGAAGGTCACTCATCGCTGTGACTCTCGGCTCGTTTAACTTCTTATGTTTTGTTTTTCTTATTTATACTTAACTAACTGGAAATTACTAATTATTTGTGTTTATGGCTTATCTATTTGTCTTATGTATGGTTATAGTCCCCTTAATTATCCGGACCGACTCCGGTCACTGGAACAGTGAAATATACCAGGCTATGCAAATAGGGGTGTTGCAATACAAATAGTGTCTCCAGATCTTCAGAATAAAAACAATAACTGCTAGCTCCAAATCATGTGTTGGGTAGTTCCTCTCATGCGGTTTTAGCTAGCGTGATGCATAAGCAATGACATTCCGATCTTGCATCAGTACACAGCCTAACCCATTGTGAGAAGCATCACTATAAACTGTGTACTCTTTACCCGGTGTAGGTAAAGTAAGGACTGGAGCTTCAGTTAAACACTTCTTCAACTCATCAAAACTCTACTGGCATTTATCTGTCCACTGAAATTTTACATCTTTCCGAAGTAGCTTAGTCAGTGGAGAAGATAACATAGAAAACCCTTTCATAAACCGGTGGTAATATCCAGCTAAACCAAGAAAACTGCGAATTTCTGTGATATTCCTGGGTGGCTTCCAATTAAGGATAGCTTCTACCTTGCTGGAATTTACCTTGATCCCTTCAGCTGACACAACATGTCCCAAAAAGGAGATTTCTTTCAGCCAAAATTCACATTTCGACAATTTGGCATATAACTGTTTCTCCCTTAAAGTCTGTAGTACAATCTACAGATGTCTGTCATGCTCCTCTGCATTCCTCGAATATATTAAAATGTCATCAATAAACACCACCACAAATTGGTCGAGATATGATCTGAAAATAGTGTTCATCAGATCCATAAAAGCAGCTAGAGCATTAGTTAACTCGAATGGCATTACTAGAAACTCATAGTGGCCATACCGAGTTCTGAAAGTAGTTTTTGGAATACTCTGCTCTTGCACTTTCAACTGATAATAACCAAATACCAAATCAATTTTGGAGAATACAGATGCACCCTTCAACTGATCAAACAGATCATCAATGCGAGGCAATGGATATCTGTTCTTTATTGTCACCTTATTCAACTGTCGGTAGTCAATACATAAGCGGAGAGTACCATTTTTCTTCTTAACAAACAACACTGGCGCTCCCCAAGGTGACACACTAGGGCGGATGAAGCCCTTTTCAAGTAGTTCTTGCAATTGTGCCTTCAACTCCTTCCACTCTGCTGGTGCCATTCTGTATGGTGTTATGAAGATTGGATCCACACCAGGCATAACATTAATTTCAAACTACACCTCTCTTTCTGGAGGTAATCCTGGCAATTCATCAGGAAACACATCTGGAAAGTCATATACTGTAGGGATGTCCCTCAATGCTAGACTCCCCACTTGGGTGTCTACCACATGTGCCAAGTATGCTTCACACCCCTTTTTGATCATTATTCTGGCTAGTGCAGCTGAAATGTTATTTGATGGCAATAGCTGCCTCTCCCCATGTATCACCACATCACTGTACTGAGGAAGGCCAAAAGTGACTGTCTTTAGTCTACGGTCAATCATGGCATGATGCCTGGCTAACCAATCCATGCCCAAGATGATATCATAATCTCTGAAGGGCATTTCAATGAGATTAGACAGAAAAGTATGTCCTTGGATCACCAAAGGACAATCCCTATACATTCTATTAACCCTGATCTATTGTCCTAGCAGACTTGTTACTAGCACCTCAAAGTCCATTTTTGTACATGGAACAGCAATGCAATCAATGATGCTAGCACTCACATAAGAATGGGTAGAACCCGGATCAAATAACACAAACACATCTTGATTAAAAGTTGAGAAGGTACCAGCCACAACATCAGATGTCTCGTCCTCTTCTCTCTGTCTCATTGCATAGACTCGATCGAGCAATCGTCTTGCTCGATTGTTTCATCGTGCCTTGGCTCACTCACCGGGCTACCTCTACCCCTGCCTCTACCTCTGCTGGGTGGTTGTGAACCTCTGGTGACAGGGCTCTGAACTGACCCTTCTGCAGTAGTAGGAGGTTGTACAACTCTGCGAGTACTGGTTCTGTGCCTCCACAGTTACAACAGGCTCCAATAGCCTTGTAGCACACCCCACCATGATTTCTTCCGCAAGTTTCACATTGGCAGGGAGCGTAGAAAGTTTCGGTACTCTGTTGACTAGATAGAGGAGGTTTCTGTCCTAAATATCTTCCCCTACCAGACTTCTTACCACCTCTGCTGTGTCCCCCATGGTTCTTCCTCTTTCCAGTAGGACCACTGGAACTCTGTTCTACTGACTTCTCCTCTTTTTCTGTCTTCTCTAATTTCTTTTTCTCTGGGGCCACTTCAAATTCAATTCTTTCTAACTTTAGTGCTTGAGAAATAAGTTTAGAGAAGTTGTTATGTTTGAATCCGACCACTTGTAATCTGACACTGGGCTTCAAGCCAGTTTCAAACCTCTTGCATCTCTCCCTGCTGGTAGCAAGTAGACTTACTACATAATAGCTCAGGCGGGAAAATTCCCTTTCATATTCAGCCACTGATCTACTCCCCTGTTTTAGACTTAGGAACTTTTGCAGCTTCTGGTCCACATAAGCATTAAGGACATATTTTTGTCTGAACTCCCGTAGAAAATCATTCCAGGTTAGCACTGAAGGTTCTATCAGACTATGGGGAATGGTTTTCCACCAGTTATATGCATCCCCCTATAGCAGAGATACTGATATTCAAATCTGAGCTCCTCTGTACAATGTAGCTTCTTGAATACCCTATCCATTCTCTCTAACCACTGTTCTACCTCTAGAGGATCTACTATCCCCTTGAACTCAGTAGCCCCATATTTCATCAATTTGTCATACTGCCTAGTAGAAGACTATGGATGTACTACTGGTGTCTGTAGTGGGACTTGAGCAGGCATATTACCAGCCATTTGTTGGAACATTGCACCATCTCACGAGCTTAACCGAAAGCAGAAATTGCGATATCAAGGGGTCAAAGTGCGGTGATCCATCGACATTGTGTAGGGTCAGCATCCCCTTGCACCTCAGCCTCTATAGATTGATCGATTGAACGATCACCCTCTTCCATAGTCAATGCGAGGATCTTAGACCTCCTGAACAAATAACACAAGGAGATTTTCTCCTATTAGTGCATATTTATAATGTAATGTACTGTATGTATCAAGCAATGACATTGAGCAGTTGTACTATGAAGAAAGAATATTCAAATTACAGGTGAAAACAGAATTTAAAAACTAGCTCTGATACCACTTAAACATGTCACACCCTACCCCTCTGTAAGGCATAACATGATCCCGTACTATACCTAATGAATTACCAACTTCGTCTACTAATAACCCATTAAATACACTACAAGAGATTTTAAAACTTTTCTTACTTCTTTTACAGTGGTGAGCACTATTTACAGGTGTTAAAATTTTTTTTGAACTGAAGTGAAACAGCTAACACATTTGAATTATTAGTAATTTCTATAAAAATTTTGGTGGAGTGCCATCTGTATTTTGAATAAAACAGTTCTTCAAAAACCTATAAAAAGCACTTCAAATATATTTCTCAATCTCAAACTCCAACAGTTAATCAACACAATATGTTTCTCAACTCAAATCCACAATAATTTTTCAGTATTTTCAGGGGCTGAGATAAAAGAAAAATAGTATAAATTTTACAAGCCAAAATAATTCACAATTTATTTTATAACTTCAATGTACAATTATAATTTACAACTGCTCAAAACCAAGAACACTATATACATACAGTGAACATAAATTATAATACAAAATGCAAAATACGATATACTCAATATACCCGTTGATCTCTCAGTATAGTACTAGCAATTAGTTAGTTTCACGCCTCATTTCACTGTGATACAAAGTGAAAAGCTATCGCTGAGACAATGTCTTAGTGGTGCACAACATTAACCAAATACAACTTTAAATCACAAATCACAAGTCATATAAATAGTGGATATTTAAAACCATAGTTAAATTCAAAGACAATGAATGTCATAAAGAATTTAAACTCCATTTCACAATATCACAATAAATCTCAATAAATCAAAACATGGTTAAATTCAAAAGACAGTGAATGTCAATAAGAATTTAAACTCTATTTCATAATCTCACAATACATATCAATAAATCACACACAGCTTAATCATGTTCCAAAGTTCAATTCGTCCCAAAAGCCGATAGCTAATGAGGAATTCAATTCATTCCAAAAGCTGATGGCTAATGAGGAATAACATAGCTAGCTAGCAATAATATGAGTACTCATTCTATTCGTCCTCAACAGGCACACACCTCAACACTTCAGCCAGAGAGGGAATTCAATTCATCCCACTAGACAAGCTAGCGAGGAATTCAATCAATATACATGATAGCTGTGGTTTCAAACCTTTTACAATGCTTTTCAATCAATAAGTATCTATCAAATATCATTCAAACAATTTTTCACAGTTTCAAACCATTTACAATGCTTTTCAAGCAATAAGTATCCATTCAAACACATTTCCACAATTTAAAACAATAATATACAAATAGTCATAATTTATTTCAATTGAAAAATTCAAAAGAAATAACTATTGTGCACAAACCTCTGATAACTGTCTCTTGGCTCTAACTCAATGTTTCCTTCCCTTTCCCTGAGTCTTTGCTAACTGAGAAACACAATTTGAAGTATTTCAGTACTCATTTAAACTGTCTCTAAGAATAAGGCTTAACACTTAGTTTATTGAATTATATTATTTCCTTAGTCAACCTAAGATGTTGACCCTCGATGCAGTCTAGGTGAATTAGGTTTTAATGTTACCAATATGTCACATTTGTATCCTTTTAGGGTTAGTACATGTTACTCAATTCATTTCCATGTATATTGCGTTTTATTGCAATTTGCCGGATTCCGGTATACCAATTTGACTTAGCCGGATGACCTAATTCCCTCGGTTTTCGAGTTTTGGTCAAAACTAAAAACTTATAGGTCTATATCTTATTGCACGCGGGGCAAAATTTCAGGTCATTCTGAGTTGTGTAGACCAAGTTATGGTCATTTTGTTAGTAGTATGCCCTAGAGCATATCATTTAGTATGCATCTTGTACATATTTTTATTAATAAAAGGCATTTCCACTTTTCCGTTTACATAATATATTTATGTGTAATAGAAAAGGTCCATTGATATATTGTTAGAAATATTATTCTTAAGTTGTTAAGAATATGAGTGACAATATTCTAGCACAAAGTATCATAAATAGGCTCACAATCGAGGATACTTCATAATAAGGACATGACTTATCCAGAAAGATTGTATTCATGTTTGTTCCCAAGTTATTTATATGAGATATAAATAAGATGGAATGGTGAGTCTCATGCCATATCACAAACATGATAGGCACTTATAAATGATAAGTAGGCCGAACCAGTGACACTTATGACAAGCACATGGAGTTTACTCTTGTCAATGTTTTATCATAAATCATATCAGTGCATATAATCTTTAGACCTGAGATAGCACAATTATCTTGTATATAGGTAGTTTGAGTTTGATACTGCTTTCATACTTGTACTATGTATGGGTATATGGGCATGTGTTGGCTCTTACTAGTTATATATGGAGGTAGGTGTTGATCAAGATGGAATCTGTTCCTCTAAGTAAATAGAGATAAAATCCTATGTTCATTTAATTGTTCTTGATGTTTCAAGTTCCTGCCGTAATGTATAGATTTATTCGTAAAAGAGTTTTGATGAGAAAATCTTTTAATCAAGAACTGGAATTAAAAGAGAACATAATATTCATAGCAAATGGAGTTTGACATAAACCATGACTCCAGCTTGAGTTGGGATTTTGTAACATAGAGATTCTAGTGCATGGTAATATATGATTATAGGTTCATTTAAGGTAAACCTTATTACTAATTGGGTGGCCATGGCATGCTATGCTAGGTGTTAACCATGGTCTATGAGGTTCATAAAATGATTTAGAGAAATCATTTATGGTAAGAAAGAGTTCTGATGATATTAAGAGTTGATACCATGTCTCATTGCCAATTAGTGATGAGCCTAGTAAGTCACACACATACACAAGTTATCACCTATTTAAATATGATTTAATTAATTAATTAAAGAGTTTAATTGATTAATTAAATAGGTTTGGTTTGCAATTAAATTGCAAAGTCCCTAGCATGACTTGAAACCAAATCTAGATTATTGGATGTGTAGAATAAATTAAATTTATACTTAAAGTGTTTAAATATGAATTTAATTAATGAGAAATTAATTAATAGAGATTAATTAATTAATTTATATTTGATATAAATTAATTAGAAGAAGAAAAATAATTATTTTGGGTTAAGAACTTAAAATTAAGACACAGGGGCATTTTGGTTATTTCACAGTGTGACACGTGGCACCATGAGATGGTGACACATGGGATTACACATAAGCTTGCCAAATGTTTTTTAATCATGTAAGATGATTAAAATCAAGATTAAATATAGGTTTGACATTTGGCACAATGTGATTGGGTCACTTAAACCTAGAGCTAATCAAAGGGTGACATGTGGCAAGGGTTTAATGTGTTAACCTAGCTATTTAAGTGTGGTTATGAAAAGAAAAAAAATAACCAACAGCCACTCCTCTCCTTTGTCATGCCACTTTGAGGCTTTTTATCTATTCTTCTTCATCTCTCATCAATTCAAAGAGATTAGCCATCAATCTCTTGAATTAAGAATACTAGAAATTGTTTCTAGTGTCCTGTTTACATCTCTAATATCTTAAAAGGCAGAACTTGAATTTCTAATTAATAGAAAAGACTTTAGAAGCTGTTCAAGGGCTGCCATAGGTGTTCTTGGTGTGGACAAGCTAGAGGGACAACATCTGGTGTCCTGAAGACGAATCTCAAAGGCGTAGACACGCTGCAGTGCATCAAGAGGTTAGTGTAATCGTTCTTGATTTAATCTATGGTTCTAAAATTAATCTGATTAATTTTAAAATCTTAAATAGCAAATACAGATCCAAAAACATATTAAAAGAGTTTTAATATGTTGTTTATCATTGAAATCAAATAAATAAAAATAAATCTTGCATGATGCATGTGACCCTAGGTGAAAATTTTTGAATTCAATGGTATAAACTTGTGTTTTTCATGCTTCCGTTCCTTCAATTGGTATCAGAGCCACTATATTTGCCATTTAGATTGTTGATTATATGATTTAATTGTGTGTTTGATCATGAGATCAAAAGATCATTGCTGGTTGCAAAGCAAGGTGGCGGCATATTTAAAAAAAAAAACACCATCAATGGTGCGCATGGTTTGGCTACCATGGGTGGTTCAAGGTTTGGCTTTTAATTCTACAATTGTTGTTTGATCTAAGGCCTATTCTTTGACTAATTAAAGTGTTTAATTAGTAATTTTAATCACACAATTAAATTATGATTCAAATCAGAATTTTAAAAATTGTTTGAATGTGATTCAAATCTGAATTTTTAAAGTTGTTTGAATGTGATTCAAATCTGAATTTTTAAAGTTGTTTGAATCATATTTAAATCTGATTTTTTAAAATTGATTGAATAAAATTCAGATCTGATTTTTTTTAAAATGTTTGAATGTGATTCAAATCTGATTTTTTTAAAAAATCTTTGAATGTGATTCAAATCTGAATTTTTGAAGTTGTTTGAATGTGATTCAAATCTAAATTTTTAAATTTGTTTGAATGAGATTCAAATCTGAATTTTTTAATTTATTTGAATCATATTCAAATCTGGATTTTTAAGTTGAATATGAGATATTCAATTTAATTTAAGTATGTATGTTTTATTTAATTGTTAAATAGTGATATGCATGATGGATGATCATGGACTATAAAAGACCAATGTGATTGGATTTATTTCTTTTATGTTTCTTTGGGATTGTAAATTAATTAATTTATTTTAATTTATTTTGGGCATGTATTATTAAGTTTGTAATAATTTTTGGGTTGTAATTTCATTTATTTAAGTTCTTGTAAATTCGCCTTGGAATGTCAAGGATTACCATGTAATATTGGATTGCAAGAAGTTCAAGGAGGTCAAGAGCATTGGTGGGACCAGTGGGAGGAATTCAAGATCAAGTGTTGATTATGTACTCCTTTAGCAACTCTTGTAAAATGAATGAATGAATGAAATGCACCTAGGAATGCCCTGATTCAATTCTTGGTGGCTCAGAATTGAATCCCTTAGAAAGTCCATGATCATACCATATTTATTGCTTATCCATGAATGCATGAGATGTATGGGAATGTATGCTATTATATGATATATGCATGCTAATTGGCTAATGTGCAAAGTTAGACCTTAGTAGTAATTAGAATGACCATAAAATCTTCCAAACAAATGATTAAGTTGGAAATGCTATAATTAAAGTAATTATAACATAGGCCCTCCATTGGGGCAATTATTTTAAGAAATTTTAAATAGTTGCATAAGATGCAATTAATTTAAGAGATTTTCTTAAGAATAATTATTAAGCATGAGATGTTGTAAATATGTAAATGGTTTGGTGGCCAATATTGGATGTACCTGAGGACATTAAAATTATTTACATAATTACTGGCTCAATGGGATCAACTTAACTAATGCAAGATAAGTCAATAATGGATGTACCTGAGATTTTGAGCATTAGGGGCTAGGTAAAGGATTGAACCTCACATGAGATGTGATGGGCAAGGAGTTGCTCACTTATAGTTTATTGTAATTCCAATAATGGATGTACCTGAGGATGATCAATAGAATTATAAGAATTCAATCACCCACTAGAAATCCATCCAACTAGGATTTCCGTTTTCTACTTTGGAAGTGTAGGATTCGCTAAGTTAGTGGGAGGACCAATTTGATTAAAAGACCATAATCATTTTGGTTAATTACATGATACATTTACTAATTAATTTGGTTATTTTCTGCAGTTAATTTTCTGATAAAAATGAGCACAAAACAACCACCATCATCCAATATCCTTGCAAGCATACTTGATCACAATAGGTTGACAGGACCTAATCTGTCTGATTGGATAAGAAATTTGAAACTTGTCCTGAACCTTGAACATATAGGATATGTTCTAGATTCAAATGTTCCTAGTCCCTTACCTCCAGAGGCCACACAAGAGGAACATGAAACTTTGGACAAGTGGAAGGAGCATGATATGAGAGCTAAGTGTTACATGCTTGCTTCCATGAGTAATGAGTTACAGAAGCAACATGAGAACATGCAGAGTGCGAGTGAGATCCTCCTTCACCTACAAGAGTTGTATGGTGAGCACAGTAGGAATGCTAGGTATGAGATATCTAGACAGCTATTCCGTATGAGGATGTCTGAGGGATAGAATATTGGGGATCATGTCCATAAGATGATTCGGCTGATTGAGCAGTTGGAACATCTTGACTTCAACATGGATTTCCAACTACAAACGGATTTGATCCTTTAGTCCCTTCCTGAGTCTTTTGGGAATTTTGTGACAAATTTTCATATGACTAAACAGGAATGTACCTTAGCTAGTTTACTCAACATGCTGGTTATTGCCCAAAAGAATATGCCAGGCAATAAAGGAAAAGAGGTAGCTTTGGTTGCATCTTTTTCTGCTGGAAAGTCCAACAAGAAGAAGGGCAATAAGAAAAAGAAACCTCAGATTCCTGGTCCTTCCAAGAAAATAGCTAAACAGAAAAGGAAGACTAAAGCTGATGGAGGCAAAGGAAAGTGTTTCCACCGCCAAAAGGATGGGCACCTGAAAAGGAACCGCAGAGTATCTTGCTTCTCAAGGACAAGAAGGATACACCTTCTAAGGTATGTCCATATCTTGTTATTTAGATTCGATGATACTCATAGTTCATCTACACTTGGGTTTTAGATATCGTGCCGCTTCTCACATTTCTAATGATATGCAGAACTAGCAAACAAAGAGCTTGCTTCTCAAGATATTAGAGTCCTGATCGGCAATGGCTCAACTGAAGCTTTAGCCATAGGATCTAAATCTTTTACATGTTTGGACATGTTTTGTATTTGCATAATATTTTATATGTACCTGATGCTTTTAAGAACATCATTTCTATATCTAGTTTGACTAGAAATGGCTATGAATTTCAGTTCACAGATGATGTTTGCAATATTTATTTTGGAAATAAATATGTTGGTTCAGGTTATATGAATGATGGTCTTTATTATTTGGATAATAATAACAAACACAAATTGAATGCAAGTGATCTAAAAGAATGCAATGCCATGGTGAAAACCAACTCAAGGTCAAAATATATTTGGCACTTAAGGTTATGTCATGTTGCAGAAGATAGGATTGCAAAACTAGAGAAAATGGGGATTCTATCCTCATTGGGCTCTGAGCCTACTCCAACTTGTGAATCCTGCCTTCAGGGCAAAATGATTAGAACTCCCTTTGTAGGACAAGGGCTAAGAGCTGAAAATATTTTAGAGCTAATACTTAGTGATGTATGTGGTCCATTTAAAGAAATGGCTAGAGGTGATTTTCATTATTTTATTACCTTTACTAATGATAAATCAAGTTTTGGGTATTTGTATTTGATGAAATACAAACATAAATCTTTTGAAAAGTTCAAAGAATTTAAATCTGAAGTAGAAAATCAAACAGGAAAGAGTATTAAAGCTCTTCAATTAGATCGTGGAGGCGAATATTTGAGTACTGAATTTGATGAATACTTGAGAGAGCATGGCATTGTTTTCACCGACTCCTCCAGAACCCCAAACCGAATGGTGTATCCGAAGGAGAAATCGTACTTATTGGATATGGTACGTAGTATGATGAGCTATACTGATATGCCAATCTTCTTTTGGGGATTTGCATTAGAATCAGCTTTGTATATTCTAAATAGGATTCCATCAAAATCAGTTTCTTCCACACCTTATGAGATATGGCATGGAAGAAAGCCAAGTCTTAAGCATGTTAAGATTTGGGGTTGTCCAGCTTATATCAAAAGTCGACATCGATAAATTGGAGACCAAATCGTAAAAGGTCGATTTGTTGGATATCCAAAAGATAGTTTTGAATATTATTTTTATTTGCCTACTTCACAAAAGGTTGTGATAAGTAGAGATGCCACATTTCTTGAACAAATGCTTGTTCAAGAATGAGGCAAAGGAAGGCAAATAGAGTTAGAATTGGAGAATTCTAACCAACCAATGATCGATGGATATAGATCCATCTAGTCAACCTATACCCATTGATAAAACATCTACACTGCTCCTCGTAGAACAACTGCAGTATCTCACCCACCAGTGAGATATGGTTTTCTTCATAAAGAAGAACAAGAGTTGTCTACTCATGAAGAAGTAGATCATGGAGATGATCCACTTACTTATGAAGAAGCTATATCAGATATAGACTCTTCAAAATGCATTGATGCTATGAAATCCGAGATTGATTCCATGTATAAGAATCAAGTTTGGGAACTTGTTGACCCACCTGAAGGTATTGTACCTAAAAGGAACAAATGGGTTTTCAAGAAGAAAATTGGTTCTGATGGAAAGGTAGAGACCTATAAGGCAAGGCTAGTAGCGAAAGGGTTTCGCCAAAGGCAAGGAATCGACTATGAGGAGACTTTCTCGCCTGTTACCTTGCTTAAATCAATTAGGATTTTATTAGCAATAACTGCATACTATGATTATGAGATTTGGAAGATGGATGTCAAAACAGCTTTTCTCAATGGATACATTGAAGAAAACATTTTCATGGAACAACCTAGGGGTTTTGAATCCCAAGATGGTTCCAAGGTATGCAAGCTAAAGCGATCCATTTATGGGTTGAAACAAGCTTCGAGGAGTTGGAACATCCATTTTGATGAAGCCATTAAATCCTTTGGTTTTATCAAAAATGAGGATGAGCTATGTGTATATAAGAAGGTTAGTGACAGTGCTATCACTTTCCTTGTCTTATATGTGGATGACATACTGTTGATGGGTAATGACACAGGTATGTTGATGACTATAATGGTATGGTTGTCAAATACATTCTCCACGAAAGACTTAGGGGAGGCAACCTATATTCTTGGGATTCGCATCTATAGAGATAGAGCGAAAAGAATAATTGGTTTATCTCAACGTTTATACTTGGAAAAGGGGTTAAAGAGGTTTAACATGCTTGATTCCAAGAGAGGATTGTTACCAGTGAGACATGTTATCCACCTTTCTAAAGAGATGTCTCCAAATACACCAAGAAAGAGATAAGATGGCCGTGATTCCATATGCTTTGGCTATTGGAAGTTTAATGTATGCAATGTTGTGTACTAGGCCTGATATCGATATGTCGTTAGTTTGACTAGCAGTATCAATCCAATCCAGGTTTGGAACATCGATAGTCACAAGAATATCCTTAAGTACTTGAGAAGAACTTAGGATTTATTCTTGATTTATAGAGGTGGAGACTTGCAATTGGATGGTTATACTTATTCTGATTTCTAATCAGATATCGATGATAGAAAGTTTTCCTCTGGATATGTGTTCATTTGTAATGGAGGTGCAATCGGTTGGAAGAGTTTCAAACAGAGCATCGCAGATTCCACTACAGAGGCCGAGTATATTGCCGCATCGATGTTGCAAAGGAAGTCGTTTGGATAAAGAAGTTCGTGATGTAACTTATAGTAGTTCCTTCCATTGAGTCGCCAGCCTCTACTACATCGTGACAATAATGGAGCAATCATACAAAGCTAAGGAACCAAGGTCTCACCGTAAATCCAAATACATAGAAAGGCGCTACCACATTATCGGAGAAATAGTTGGGCGAGGCAATGTAGCCATGCAGAAAATAGCATCACCAAAATCCACCGATCCATTCACCGAGCCTATCTCACGCACTCGCTAGACCGACCTCTTGAGAAGATAGGACTAAGATTTTGTAATGAATGGCTCTAGTGATAGTGGAAGATTGTTAGTAGTATGCCCCAGAGCATATCATTTAGTATGTATCTTGTACATATTTTTATTAATAAAAGGCATTTCCACTTTTCCGTTTACATAATATATTTATGTGTAATAGAAAAGGTCCATTGATATTTTGTTAGAAATATTATTCTTAAGTTGTTAAGAATATGAGTGACAATATTTCTAGCACAAAGTATCATAAATAGGTTCACAATCGAGGATACTTCATAATAAGGACATGACTTATCCGTAAAGATTGTATTCATGTTTGTTCCCAAGTTATTTATATGAGATATAAATAAGATGGAATGGTGAGTCTCATGCCATATAACAAACATGATAGGCACTTATAAATGATAAGTAGGCGAACTAGGACACTTATGACAAGCACATGGAGTTTACTCTTGTCAATGTTTTGTCATAAATCATATCGGCATATAGTCTTTAGACCGAGATAGCATGCTTATCTTGTATATAGGTAGCTTGAGTTTGATACTGCTTTCATACTTGTACTATGTATGGGTATATGGGCATGTGTTGGCTCCTACTAGTTATATATGGAGGTAGGTGTTGATCAAGATGGAATATGTTCCTCTAAGTAAATAGAGATAAAATCCTATGTTCATTTAATTGTTCTTGATGTTTCAAGTTCTGGCCAGACATATAGATTTATTCGTAAAAGAGTTTCGATGAGAAAATCTTTTAATCAAGAACTGGAATTAAAAGAGAACATAATATTCATAGCAAATGGAGTTTGACATAAACCATGACTCACTTGAGTTGGGATTTTGTAACAGAGAGATTCTAGTGCATGGTAACATATGATTATAGGTTCATTTAAGGTAAACCTTATTACTAATTGGGTGGCCATGGCATGCTATGCTAGATGTTAACCATGGTCTATGAGGTTCATAAAATGATTTAGAGAAATCATTTATGGTAAGAAAGAGTTCTGATGATATTAAGAGTTGATATCATGTCTCATTGCCAATCAGTAATGAGCCTAGTAAGTCACACACATACACAAGTTATCACCTATTTAAATATGATTTAATTAATTAATTAAAGAGTTTAATTGATTAATTAAATAGGTTTGGTTTGCAATTAAATTGCAAAGTCCCTAGCATGACTTGAAACCAAATCTAGATTATTGGATGTGTAGAATAAATTAAATTTATATTTAAAGTGCTTAAATATGAATTTAATTAATGAGAAATTAATTAATAGAGATTAATTAATTAATTTATATTTGATATAAATTAATTAGAAGAAGAAAAATAATTATTTTGGGTTAAGAACTCAAAATTAAGACATAGGGGCATTTTGGTCATTTCACAGTGTAACACGTGGCACCATGAGATGGTGACACATGGGATTACACATAAGCTTGCCAAATGTTTTTTAATCATGTAAGATGATTAAAATCAAGATTAAATATAGGTTTGACATTTGGCACAATGTGATTGGGTCACTTAAACCTAGAGCTAATCAAAGGGTGACATGTGGCAAGAGTTTAATGTGTTAACCTAGCTATTTAAGTGTGGTTATGAAAAGAAAAAAAATAACCAGCAGCCACTCCTCTCCTTTGTCACGCCACTTTAAGGCTTTTTATCTATTCTTCTTCATCTCTCATCAATTCAAAGAGATTAGCCATCAATCTCTTGAATTAAGAATACTAGAAATTGTTTCTAGTGTCCTGTTTACATCTCTAATCTCTTAAAAGGCAGAACTTGAATTTCTAATTAATAGAAAAGGCTTTAGAAGCTGTTCAAGGGCTGCCATAGGTGTTCTTGGTGTGGACAAGCTAGAGGACAACATCCGTGTCCCAAGACGAATCTCAAAGCAGCACACGCTGCAGTGCATCAAGAGGTTAGTGTAATCGTTCTTGATTTAATCTAGAGTTTTAAAATTAATATGATTAATTTTAAAATCTTAAATGGCAAATACAGATCCAAAAACATATTAAAAGAGTTTTAATATGTTGTTTATCATTGAAATCAAATAGATAAAAATAAATCTTGCATGATGCATGTGACCCTAGGTAAAAATTTTTGAATTCAATGGTATAAACTTGTGTTTTTCACGCTTTCGTTCCTTCACATTTTACTATTGCTGGTCAGAATGTACCAAATTGTTCATTTTAGGTCATTTTTAGGTCACTTTTGGTTTGTCCAGTTTTTGGACCTGAAATTGTGCAAGCTATTTGACTTGCTTATGGTCATTTCTGGGCTTTGGTGTCTTCTTAAGACTTGTAGATATTTGTCTTAACTATTCATGGTAAAAATTTCAGGTCAATTGGAGTGAGTTATGGCCAAAACACTAACTGCTGCCCAAATGGTCGATTTTCAGGCCTTAAATGCACTAATCCGGATTTGGTCATTTTTTAAGTTACCTTCCAAGCAGAATTTTGATAAGTTCCTTCATGAAAGTAGGCACTTTTTGTGCCTATTTTCACCTCCAATTGGTCTAATGCCAATTGGAGTCACACACGTAAGGTTCTAAGCCAAAACACACACTGCCCTATTGCACATTGTCCATCACTTATCAAAGGATACATTTAACACTTACCAAATTACACATTCATGCCAATTCTGGTTTGTACCATAACCTAAACACATTTTACTTCACATTGTTGGTCATTTTGGCAGCTTGTAATCACACTCAATATGCACCTTATAGTACAGAATTTACCAAGTTCAAATTACAACAATTTAATCACATAACCTAGCTCATTTACATGTCCAAACTCAAACCCTTATACACATACACAAGCTACCATAACAAGTACCATAATTCAACAATAATATTTCATAAACCAAACCATGAAATAACATATTTTGGTTCACAATTCAAGCTGTCGATTCATACATCTCTCTCAATAAATTTCCAAGCTTCCAAAATCAAGTGTACATTCACATATACTTAGTATACATCACCCAATTTATTCCTACACATATAAACACTTCATCAACACTTTAATCTACCATTTACATACAAGGATAAACTGTTCTTATGGAGTTTCATGGCTATCAAAAATATACCTCTCCCTTAACTCATCAAACTTCGAAAATCCTTCCACAATTCAACTACCCATAACATCCATACAAAGTTTAATGAAACAAGCATAAAAAATACATACTTACCACTTTTGAAACTCTTCAAAAACTTAACTAAACTTGATTTTCTTGCTTCCTATCTACTGCCCAAGTGGTGTAGAACAATTTTAGTGAAGGAAGCATTGAAGAATCATGGCTTGATCATGGGAAATGGGAGCTCAAGGGTGGGGCGGCCATGGATGTTTTTCTTTGGGAGCATTTCAGCTGAATTTTGAGAGGGTTGAAGAAGATGAGCAATCTGTCCAAATGAAGGTTTAGTGGTCCACTTAGGTGAGGAGAGTGGAGCACTAAGTGAGATTTAATATTTGTTTAATCTTAAATTTCCAAATTCTCACATTAAGCTCCTATCTTTTGCTATTTGAATTAAGTACCACCAATTTAATTTTTTATGACATTTTCCAAGTGTAATATCATATATTTTTAATGGGCATTTAGGTCAAAAGACAACTCGGGGTGTCAAATGACCACAATGCCCCTGTTTGGGTTGCATTCTCGATTTTTCGGTAACATCGATTTTATCCTTTTTTTGATTTCTCACTTTTCTTTATACTAATTAATTGATTTTTTTTGATATTTCTAATGATATTTATGCTTCAATAGATGTCTATTTAAGTCTTAAAAATATTTTTCAGGGTTCCCCGCGGTCCAGGGCTAGTCAACGGTCCGCCACAACTTCTCGGTGCGGTCACCCATCGCTAAGGTTCTTGGCTCGTTTAACTTGATTACATTTCATTGCTATTATTTATCCTTTGTTTTTATTGTATTTTCTTTTCTTGTATTTCATTATTTTATGTCTTCTCACTCATATCTAAGTGTAGTTCTAGGCATCCTAACTGTCTGGACAACACTGGTCCCCGGAACAGTAGAACGCACTACCGAACATAGGGGTGTTTCACAATAAGATTGCAAAGTCCCTAGCATGGCTTAAAGCCAAATCTAAGTTATTGGATATATAGTATAAGTTAAATTTATATTTAAAGTGTTTAAATATGAATTTAATTATGAGAAATTAAATAATAGAGATTAATTAATTAATTTATATTTGATATAAATTGATTAGAAGATGAGAAATAATTATTTTGGGTTGAGAACTCAAAATTAAAACACAAGGGTAATTTGATCATTTCATAGGGTGACATGTGGCACCATGAGATGGTGACACATGGCACCTTATAAGTTTTCCATTTGTCTTCCTATCATGCAAGGTGATCAAAGTCAAGATTAAATCTAGCTTTGACACTTGGCTTAATGTGATTAGGTCAATTAAAATTAAGATGCAATCAAGTGATGACATGTGACAAAGGTTTTAAGTGATGACCTAATTATAAAAGGGAAAAGAAAGAAAAATAAAACACATTCTGATTTTCTCAATAGGTGCCGCCACCTATAGTGTTCTTGTAACACCCCTATTTGCATAGCCTGGTATATGTTACTGTTCCGGTGACCGGTATCGGTCAGGACAATTAAGAGGATTAGAACTATGTTGAAGACACCTAGAAAAGCCCTGATCGAAAATAAATAGTGATTACTAGATAGAAAAGTAAAAATAGGAAAAACAGAATATAAAAGGTTAAATGAGCTGGGAGTCATAGCGATGGGTGACCTTTCTGAAGTGATCATGAGGTCATCTAAACTCAAATTTCAAACCGGAAAATGTGACGCTACGGTACTTAAGACTATTGCGAACACAGTGGAAAAGAAAAAATCACAAAAAAGAATTGTTAAGCAAGTCAAATAATTAGGTCAGGGATCCGAAAGAAATATTGAATTATTTGCAAACCGGATCGAACCGGCGAGGGGCAATTTAGTCAATTCACCCTTAGAGCTGACTCTTGACCTAACTGTCCAATAAAGTCGGAGAAATGAAAATTTTGGAATATAGAATTAAATTAAAGAAGTGAGGAAAAAGAAAGGAAAAAGAAAATAAAATAAAATAAAAAAATGACATCTTCATGGATGACATCATGTATGACTCAATAAATAATTATCAATTATTTACTTAATTTGACTAAGTCAATTTGGGATAAATACACATAAAATAACAAAACAAAGAAATTTATTTTTTGGTTTTCTTTCTCATGGATTTCCGCCACTCTTTCTTTCTCTCTAATTCTCTCACAATTCCACCATTTTTAACCCTTAAAAGCTTGATTTCTCCTCCCTTTCTCACCATAAAAACCCTAACAACCAACATTAAAGTTTGATTTTAGACCTTGGTGGAGTGATTAGTAACAAAAAGAAGAAGAAAAGAAGGAGACTTGGAGAATTAGAGAATCCATAAATCAAGGTATGTATAAATTGGTTTTAAATCTTTAAGTACTACTTGAAATTTAGTTGAGATACATGGAAATTGTGAAGAAAATGAAAATAATTTTGCATGCATGATGAGTAGAAAATTTCAGCAGCCATGATACCCTAGAGTTTGATGGTGTTTAGTTAGGTTAAATATGAAATCTTGGTGAATTAATGTTGTATAGGTGATTTGTATGTTCAAATTACATGAATTGAGCTAAGCATAAAAATTAGGGTTTGGCACCTAGGGTTTTGGAAGACAAAAATGTGAGAATATGTTAAATGGTGTGTTTAACCTAGTTTAAGCTGAGAAATGGTCATTTGTGACCAATTGGAGTATGTTAGAAGTGTCGGAACCAAATGCAAATTCGGATTGCTTTGGGTCATGCTGCAAGCAGTAGGACTAAGGTCCCTTTCAAGGACAAAAACTAAAAATTTAAAAGTCCAATTGATATGAAGTCAATCGGGAATGAAAATAAACACAAAATGGAACATTTTTTATTTAGAAATCATGCCCAGAAAGTGACCATAGCATAGTGAACAAATTGGCCAAACTCGGAATTAGGCAATCTGACCTGTACAAAAATGACCAAATGAATAGTGTTTGGCCATAACATGGGCTAGGCAGGTCTAAATAACCTGAAATTTTACCTGTGGAAAGATGAGATATAGATCTAAAACTTTCATGAAGAACATAAACCCAAATTATTCCCTTAACCAAGTCATTTGTCCACCCAAATTTGGTGACTTAAAACTGCCAGAACCAATTTGGTGCCCAGAAATCTGGGTTAAGTCCAATCTGGCAGCCATGATTCAAATGGCTACAACTTGAGCTACAAAACTCCAATTGGAGTGATTTAAAAACGAGAATAAAGTTAAGACAATAGGGAACATTTTCTATGAAGAAAGCTTAGCCAAATTCTAACAGTAAAATGACCAATGGAACAGTGCAACATAAAACACCCAAAACTGAAAATTTGCAAATTTACCTAAAGGACTTAGAATTTGAGTAAACAACCAAAACCAACAAATTTAGTAACCAAAATGTGGTATGTGGGTGAAGTTGGAATTCCCATACCTATTAAGCTTTAGAAAGTCAACAAATTGACTTGAATAGTGTCGTGAATAGTAACCTCAAAATACAAAATCTAAAGAATGCCAAGTTTAGCATATTAAAGCTAGGTATAAGTGAATTTGAATTTATTTTTGGATTTATGATGAGTTATGATACTGAAACACTATGAAACTGTGTGTTTCAGTTGAAAATAACATCGAGAAAGAACCTGAGGGATCGAGTCAAGGCTAAGAGGCGACTCGCTTAAGGTTTGTGCACGACTAACTATTTCATTACTTTTCACTTCTAAATTGATTTGAAAAAATTTATTTTATGATTTATAATTTTGTTGTGTTGAGGATTTTAATTTGTTGAATGAAATTGTATAAATTAAATGTAAATTTTCTTATGTATTTAAGGATTTATTGCATGGTTTTGAGGATTGTAAATTTTAAGTTTGATGTGTTGCCAACCTTGAGCATGAATTTATGATGATTAAATATGTTAATGATTTGTAAACACTTTGTAAATAGAAATCGTTTTGAATATAATTTGAAACCACAGTTGACATGGCAAAATATATTGTGAATTCTCATTAGCTTGTCTAGTGAGATATCTCCTCCACTAGATGGGGCGAGTTCCTTCCTTTCTGGCTTGCCAATTGGGGAAGAGTTTGAATGAGTACTTATATATACTAGCTAGTCTTTGTTCCTCCCTTTTAGCCTCAGTTATTGGGAGAGTGTGAAATGTCATGGTGTACAACATGGCATCTATTTGAATTTTGGGTCATGGGTTCAACTGTGTGAATTGTTGGCAACGCCCTTTAAATTATGCATAATTTGATAAATTGTGGTTGAAATAAATAATTTATCAGTGATTCAAAATATTTTTGTATTGTTTCGGGATTTAAAAAAAATGTAGATAAATAGTTACTATTTGATCAAAATGTTATTCAAATGAATAATTTGCATGAATGAAAATATTGATTTCTAAATGTTATGAATTTTGAAGAATTTAGAAGTTTTAAATTTTTATTTGTTATGAATTATCAAGCATAACTTGTATTAAGTTTTAAATTATTAGTTTGTGCACCACTGAGTTCACCACTCAGCGATAGCTTTGTATGCTGTCGCAGGTGAAAGAAAATATAAAGCAACTAAGCAAGATTACTAAAAGGCATAGTGAGACTATCTTCAGGTATATCATAGGTATACCCTTGTACTTTAGATTTTGATGTAATTTTATAATTGTATGTATGAAATTTACTTTGAGCAGTTGTATCAACTCTTTTGTAATATATTTTTGGATTGTAATGAAATACAAATTATTATAAGGTTATCTTGAGAGTTTATGTATTTATGAAGTTTTGCACTACTAAATTTTTTTATGATCTCATGAATGTAAATATTAATTTTATTATCTTAATGAGAGGTTTCAATGTTTGATTTAATTTAAACTATGTATTCAGTTGCTTGTGTTGATTTGTGAAATGAGATTGAATAATGGAGTTGTGATTGAGAAAAATATTGGGAGTGTCTTTATTTTTAGGTTTTGAAGAACTGTTTTCTCAAAATACAGACGGTACTCTGCTGAAATTTTTGTAAAAATTACGAAGATTTTAAATATCTAAAAATTTAATTATTGTTTGGACTTTAAATAAAGGTTTTTAAAATCTGAAAAAAAAATTTACCCACCAATTTAAAAATGAACGAAAATTGTTTTAAAATCCCTTGTAGTATATTTAATGGGTTACCGGTAGGCGAAGTACAGTAATTCATTAGGTGTACTATGGGAGCATGTTACATCTTATGAGGAGTAGGGTGTGACAGCTCTCCTCTCTTCTTCTTCTTCTTCTCTCATTAATTCAAAGAGAATTGCCCAAATCCTTTTGAATTAAAATTGCTAGAAATTGTTTCTAGTGTCCTATACATATCTACAACCTCTCTAAAGGAAATTCCTAATTTCTAATTGGTTAGCAAGGCTTGAGAAGCTAGTTTAGGGGCTTCCATTGGTGATCTTGGTGTGGACAAGCTAGAGGGACAACTCTTGGGGTCCTAGGTGCTTCACAAAGGTACCAATTACGTCTACAGTGCATCAAAAGGTTAGTGCACATATTCTTGTATCAATCTAGGGTTCAAATGAATTAATTTGTTAATTTAAAAATCTTAAATGGAAAATGTAGATCCTAATACATATTAAAAGTGTTTTAATATGCAATTGAACATTGAAATCAATTAGTCACATAATGGATGTGGCATGATGCATGAAACCCTAGAAGAAAATTTTGAATTCAATGTTCTAATCTAACAATTTTCATGCTTCCGTTCTTTCAATTGGTATCAGAGCCACTATATTTTCCATTTAGATTGTTCAAGATGAGATTTAATTGTGTGATTTAATCAATTTTTAATTGATTCATTGCTAGTTGCATCAAAAGTGTGGTGGTATGGATGGCACCTCAATGGTGCGCATGGTTGTTGGATGGCACCTCAATGGTGCACATGGTATGGGGATGATTATACAATTGTTGTATGCTTTGATGCCCATAATAATGCCCATGACTAATTAAATTGTTTAATTAGGAATTATAATCACACAATTAAATTTGTTTGAATGTGATTCAAATCTAAATTTTTAAATTTGTTTGAATGTGATTCAAATTTGAATTTTTAAATTAGTTTGAATTAGAATCAAATATGAATTTTTTAGTTGAATATGGATATTCAATTTAATTTTAGTATGTATGTTTTATTTAATTGTTAAATGGTAATATGTATGATGGATGATCATGGATAATAAAAGACCAATGTGATTGGATTTATTTCTTTTATTTTTCTTGGGTTGTAAAATAATTAATTTTATTTTTGGTGACATGTATTATAAGTGTTATAATAATTTTGGGTTATAATTTCATTTATTTAAGGACTTTAAAGTCCATGTTCTTGTAAATTCGCCTTGGTATGCCAAGGATTACAATGTAATTGGATTGCAAGAAGATCAAGGAGGTTAAGAGCATTGGTGGAACCAGTGGGAGGAATTCAAGATCAAGTGTTGATTATGTACTCCTTTAGCAACTCTTGTAACATGAATGAATGAAATGCACCTAGGAATGCCCTGATTCAATTCTTGGTGGCTTAGAATTGAATCCCTTAGAAATTCCATGATCATACCATTTTATATGTTTATCCATGTATGCATGAGATGTATGGGAATGTATGCAAGTATATGATATATGCATGCTAATTGGATTGTGTGCAAAGTGAGACCATAATAATAATTAAGCCGACCACTAAATCTTCCAAACAAATGATTAAGTTGGAAATGGTATAATTAAGGTAAGTATATCATGGGCCCTCTATTGAGGCAATTATTTTAAGAAGTTTTAAATACTTACATATGATACAATTAATTTAAGAGATTTTCTTAAGAATAATTGTTAAGCATGAGATGTTGTAAATATGTGAATGGTTTGGTGGCTAATAATGGATGTGCCTGAGGACATTAAAATTATTTGCATATTTACTGGCTCAATGGGATCAACTTAACTAATGCAAGATAAGTCAATAATGGATGTGCTAGAGATTTTGAGTATTAGGGGCTAGGTAAAAGGATTGAACCTTACATGAGATGTGATGGGCAAGGAGTTGCTCACTTATAGTTTATTGTAATTCCAATAATGGATTTGCTTGAGGATGATCAATAAGACTATAAGAATTCAATCACCCACCAGAAATCCATCCAACTAGGATTTCCTTTTCCTACTTTGGAAGTGTAGGATTCGCTAAGTTGGTGGGAGGACCAATATGATTAAAAGACCATAATCATTTTGGTTAATTACATGATATATTTACTAATTAATCTAGTTATTTTCTACAGTTATTCTTCTGATAAAAATGAGCACACAACAACCACCACCATCCAATATACTTGCGAGCATACTTGATCACAATAGGTTAATGGGACCTAATCTTTCAGATTGGCTAAGAAATTTAAAACTTATCTTGAATCTAGAATGTATTGGATATGTTCTAGACTCAAATGTTTTTGGTCCCTTACCTCCAGAGGCCACTCAAGTGGAATATGACACTTTGGACAAGTGGAAGGAGCATGATATGAGAGCCAAGTGTTACATGCTTGCTTGTATGAGTAATGAGTTACAAAAGTAGCATGAGAATATGCAGAATGCAAGTGAGATCCTCCTCTACCTACAAGAGTTGTATGGTGTGCATAACAGGGATGCTAGGTATGAGATATCTAGGCAGCTATTTCGAATGAGGATGTCTGAGGGATAGAATGTTGGGGGTCATATTCACAAGATGATTCGGCTTATAGAGCAGCTAGAACATTTTAACTTTAACATGGATTTCCAATTGCAGAAGGATTTGATCCTTCAGTCCCTACCTGAGTCATTTGGAAATTTTGTGATAAATTTCCATATGACTAAGCAGGAATACACCTTCGCTGGTTTACTTAACATGCTGGTTATTGCCCAAAAGAATATGCCGGGCAATAAAGGAAAAGAGGTAGCTCTGATTGCATCTTCTTCTGCTGGAAAGTCCAATAAGAAGAAGGGCAATAAGAAAAAGAAACCTCAAATTCCTAGTCCTTCCAAAAAGATAGGCAAACAGAAAGGGAAGACCAAAGCTGATGGAGGCAAAGGAAAGTGTTTCCACTACCAGAAGGATGGGCACTGGAATAGGAACTACCCAAAGTATAGCAAGTAGTAGCAGCTTATAGTAATGAGATATTAGACTCCGGGTTAGCAATGGCTCAACTGTTAAAGCTTTAGCCATAGGATCTAAATCTTTATACATGTGTGGACATATTTTGTATTTAAATAAGGTTTTGCATGTACCTAATACTTTTAAGAGCATCATTTCTATATCTAGTTTGACTAGAGATGGTTATGAATTTCAGTTCATAAATGATGTTTGCAATATTTATTTTGGAAATAAATATGTTGGTTCGAGTTATATGCATGATGGACTTTATTATTTAAATAATAATGTTAAATAGAAATCTAATGCAAGCAATCTAAATGAATGTAATGCCATGATGAAAATCAACTCAAGTTCAAAATATATTTGGCACTTAAGATTAGGTCATGTTACAGAAGATAGGATTACAAAGCTGGAGAAAATAGAGATTTTATCCTCATTAGGTTCTGAACCTACTCCAACTTTCGAATCCTGCCTTCAAGGCAAAATGACAAGATCACCCTTTATTGGATAAGGACTACGAGTTGAAAATATTTTGGATCTAATACATAGTGATGCATGTGGTCCATTTAAGGAAATGGCTAGAGGCAGTTTTCATTACTTTATTACCTTTACTGATGATAAATCAAGCTTTAGGTATTTGTATTTGATGAAATACAAACATGAATCCTTTGAAAAGTTCAAAGAATTTAAATATGAAGTAGAAAATCAAATAGGAAAAAGTATTAAAACTCTTTGATCAGATCGTAGAGGTGAATACTTAAGTACTGAATTTAATGAATACTTGAAAGAGCATGGCATTATTTCCCAACTGACTACTCTAGGAACGCCACAGCTGAATGGTGTATCTGAAAGTAGAAAATGTACCCTATTAGATATGGTACACAGTATGATGAGCTACACTGATATGCCAATCTCCTTTTGGGGATTTGCATTAGAATTAGCTTTGCATATTCTAAATAGAATTCTATCAAAATCAATTTCTTCCACACCTTATGAGATATAGCATAGAAGAAATCCGAGTCTTAAGCATATTAAGATTTGGGATTGTCCAGCTTATATCAAAAAGCTGAACACCGATAAATTGGAAACCAGATCAGAAAAAGGTTGATTTGTTGAATATCCAAAAGAAAGTTTTAGATATTATTTTTGTTTGCCTACATCACAAAAGGTTATGGTAAGTAGAGATGCCACATTTCTTGAACAACAGTTTATTCAAGAAGGAGGCAAAGGAAGGCAAATAGAGTTAGAATTGGAGAATTCTGACCAACCAATAGATCAAATGGATATAGATCCATCTAGTTAATCCACACCTATTGATGAAACATCTACAGTAATTCCTCACAGATCAACCAGGATATCTCACCCACCAGTGACGTATGGTTTTCTTCATGAAGAAATAGATCATGGAAATGATCCACTTACCTATGAAGAAGCTATATCAGATATAGACTCTTCAAAATGGATTGATGCTATGAAATCCAAAATTGATTCCATGTATAAGAATCAAGTTTGGGATCTTGTTGACCCACCTGAAGGTATTGTACCTATAGGGAATAAATGGGTTTTCAAGAAGAAAATTGGTTCTAATGGAAAGGTAGAGACCTATAAAGCAAGGCTAGTAGTGAAAGGGTTTTACCAAAGGCAAGGAATCGACTATGAGAAGACTTTCTCACCTGTTGCCATGCTTAAATCAATTAGGATTCTATTAGCAATAGCTGCATACTATAATTATGAGATTTGGCAGATGGATGTCAAAACAGCTTTTCTCAATGGATACATTGAAGAAAACATTTTCATGGAACAACCTAGGGGTTTTGAATCCCAAGATGGTTCCAAAGTATGGAAGCTAAAGCGATCCATTTATGGCTTGAAACAACCTTCGAGGAGCTGGAACATCCATTTTGATGAAGCCATTAAGTCATTTGGTTTTATAAAAAATGAGGATGAGCCATTTGTATATAAAAAGGTTAGTGAAAGTGCTGTCACTTTACTTGTCTTATATGTGAATGACATTTTGTTGATGGGTAATGACGTAGGTATGTTAACAGTTGTAAAGGTATGGTTGTCAAATACATTCTCCATGAAAGACTTAGGGGAGGCAACCTATATTCTTGGAATTCGCATCTATAGGGATAGAGTGAAAAGAATAATTGGTTTATCCCAAAGTCTATACTTGCAAAAGGTGTTAAAGAGGTTTAACAAGCTTTATTCTAAGAGAGGATTGTTACCAGTGAGACATGGTATCCACCTTTCTAAAGAGATGTCTCTAAAGACACCTGAAGAAAGAGATAAAATGGCCAAGATTCCATATGCTTTTGCTATTAGAAGTTTGATGTATGCAATGATGTGTACTAGGCTGGATATCGCACATGCTGTTAGTTTGACTAGCAGGTTTCAATCCAATCTAAGTTTGGAACACTAGATAGCTGTCAAGAATATCCTTAAGTACTTGAGAAGAACTAAGGATTTACTTTTGATTTATGGAGGTGGTGACTTGCAATTGGATGGTTACACTAATTCTGATTTCTAAACAGATATCGATGATAGAAAGTCTACCTTTGGGTTTGTGTTCATTTGTAATGGATGTGCAGTCGGTTGGAAGAGTTCCAAATAGAGTACGATTGTTGATTTCATTATACAAGCCGAGTACATTACTACATTAGATGCTGCAAAAGAGGCTGTTTAGATATAAGAAACCTCGGTCTCACTAGAAATCCAAACACATAAAAAGGCGCTACCATATTATCAGAGAGATAGTTGGGCGAGTCAATATAGCCATGCAGAAAAAAAGCATCGGCTGAAAATCCAGCTGATCCATTCACTAAGGCTATGTCACAAGCTCAGTTAGACTGACATTTTGAGAAGATGGGTCTAAGATATTGTAATGAATGGCTCTAGTGCTACTAGGAGATTGTTAGTAGTATGCCCTAGAGCATATCATTTAGTATGTATCTTGTATATATTTTATTAATAAAAGGCAATTTTACTTTTCCGTTTACATAATATATTTATGTGTAATAGAAAAGGTCCATTGATATTTTGTTAGAAATTCTATTCTTAAGTTGTTAAGAATATTAGTGACAGTATTTCTAGCACAGAGTATCATAAATCAGTTCACAATCGAGGATACTTCACACAGGATGTGACTTATCTAAAAAGATTGTATTCATGTTTGTTCCCAAGGTATTTATTTGAGATATAAATAAGATGGAATGTTGAGTCTCATGCCATATAACAAACATGATAGGCACTTATACATGATAAGTAGGCCGAACTAGTGACACATATGACAAGCACATAGAGTTTACTCTTATCAATGCATTGTCATATATCATATCAATGCATAAAATCTTTAGACTTGAGATAACACAGTTATCTTGTATATAGGTGGTTTGAGTTTGATACTGCTTTCATACTTGTACTGTGTATGGGTATATGGGCATGTGGTAGCTCATACTAGTTATATATGGAGGCAGGTATTGATCAAGATGGAATCTGTTACCCTAAGTAAATAGGGATAAAGTCCTATGTTTATTTAATTATTCTTGATGTTTCAAGTTCCTGATCAGGACAAACAGATTTAGTCCAAAAAGAGTTTATGACAAGAAAATCTAATTAATCAAGAACTGGAATTAAAAGAGAATATAATATTCATAGCAAATGGAGTTTGACATAAACCATGACTCCAGTTCAAATTGGGATTTTATAACAGAGAGATTCTAGTGCATGGTAACATATGATTATAGGTTTATTTAAAGGTATTCCTTGTTACTGATTAGGTGGCCATGGCATGCTATGCTAGGTGTCAACTATAGTCTATGAGATGCCTAAAATGATTTAGAGAAATCATTTATGGTAAGAAGAGTTTTGATGATATTAAGAGTTAATATCATATCTTATTGACAATTAGTGATGAGCCTAGTAAGTCACACACATAAACAAGATAATCACCAAGTTAAATGTGATTTAATTGATTAATTAAAGAATTTAATTGATTAATTAAATAGGTTTAGTTTGCAATAAGATTGCAAAGTCCCTAGCATGGCTTGAAACCAAATCTAGGTTATTGGATGTATAGTATAAGTTAAATTTATATTTAAAGTATTTAAATATGAGTTTAACTATGAGAAATTAATTAATAAAGATTAATTAATTTATTTATATTTGATTTGAAGAGGAGAAATAATTATTTTGGGTTGAGAACTCAAAATTAAAACACAAGGATAATTTGGTCATTTCATAGGGTGACATGTGGCACCATGAGATGGTGACACATGGCACCATATAAGTTTTCCATTTGTCTTCCTATCATACAAGGTGATCAAAGTCAAGATTAAATCTAGCTTTGACACTTGGCTTAATGTGATTAGGTCAATTAAAATTAAGATGTAATCAGGTGATGATTTGTGGCAAGGGTTTTAAGTGATAACCTAATTATAAAAGGGAAAAGAAAGAAAAATAAAACACATTATGATTTTCTCAATAGGTGTCGCCACCTATAGTGCTCTCCTCTCTTCTTCTTCTTCTCTCATCAATTCAAAGAGAATTGCCCAAATCCTTTTGAATTAAAATTGCTAGAAATTGTTTCTAGTGTCCTATACACATCTACAATCTCTCTAAAGGCAAATCCCTAATTTCTAATTGGTTGGCAAGGTTTGAGAAGCTGGTTTAGGGGCTGCCATTGGTGATCATCGTATGGACAAGCTAGAGGGGCAATCTTGGGGTCCTAGGTGCTTCACAAAGGTACCAATTATATCTACAATGCATCAAAAGGTTAATGCACATATTCTTATATCAATCTAGGGTTCAAATGAATTAATTTATTAATTTAAAAATATTAAATGATGTATATTCTAATACATATTAAAAGTGTTTAAATATGCAATTGAACATTAAAATCAATTAGGCACATAATGGATGTGGCATGATGCATGAAACCCTAGAAGAAAATTTTGAATTCAATGTTCTAATTTAACAATTTTCATGCTTCCGCTCCTTCATGAAGGTGTGTCCTTCTTATCCTTCAGAGAAGCAAGATACTCTAGGCAGTTCCTTTTTCAGTACCCTTCCTTCTAGTAGTAGAACACTTTCCTTTGCCTCCATCAACATTAATATTCCCTTTACGTTTGGCTATCTTCTTGGAAGGTCCTGGAACTTAAAGTTTCTTATTCTTATTGCCCTTCTTCTTTTTGGACTTTCCAGCAGAAGAAGATGCAATCAAAGCTACCTCTTTTCCTTTATTGCCCGGCATATTCTTTTGGGCAATAATAAGCATGTTAAGTAAACCAACCAAGGTGTATTCCTACTTAGTCATATGGAAATTTGTCACAAAATTCCCAAATGACTCAGGTAGGGACTGAAGGATCAAATCTGTCTGCAGTTGGTAATCCATGTTAAAGTCAAGATGTTCCAGCTGCTCTATAAGCCGAATCATCTGTGGACATGATCCCCAACATTCTGTCCCTTAGACATCCTCATTCGAAATAGCTACCTAGAAATCTCATACCTAGCATTCTTGCTATGCTCACCATATAACTCTTGTAGGTGAAGGAGGATCTCATTTGCACTTTGTATATTTTCATGCTGCTTCTGTAACTCATTACTCATAGAAGCAAACATGTAACACTTGGCTCTCATATCATGCTCCTTCCACTTATCCAAAGTGTCATGTTCCTCTTGAGTGGCCTCTGGAGGTAAGGGACTAGGAACATTTGAGTCTAGAACATATCCAATACGTTCTAGGTTCAGGACAAGTTTTAAATTTCTAAGCCAATCAGAAAGATTAGGTCCTATCAACCTATTGTGATCAAGTATACTCGCAAGGATATTGGATGGTGGTGGTTGTTGTGTGCTCATTTTTATCAGAAAATTAACTGCAGAAAATAACTAGATTAAATAGTAAATGTATCAAGTAATTAACCAAAATAATTATACTTTTTTAATCAAATTGGTCCTCCCACTAACTTGGCGAATCCTATACTTCCAAAGTAGGAAACAAAAATCCTAGTTAGATGGATTTCTAGTGGGTGATTAAATTCTTATAGTCTTATTGATCATCTTTAGGCACATCCATTATTGAAATTACAACAAACTATGAGTGAGCAACTCCATGCCCATCAGATCTCATGTGAGGTTCAATCATTCATCTAGCCCTTAATACTCAAAATCTCAGGCTCATCCATTATTGATTTATCTTGCATTAGTTAAGTTGATCCCATTGAGCCAGTAAACATGCAAATACATTTAATGTCCTCAGGCACATCCATTATTGGCCATCAACTATTTATATATTTACAACATCTCATGCTTAACAATTATCTTTAAGAAAATCTCTTAAATTAAATGCATCACATGTAAGTATTTAAAATTTCTGAAAATAATTGCCTTGATGGAGGGCCCATGATACAATTATTTTAATTATACCATTTTTAACTTAATCATTTATTTGGAAGATTTAGTGGTCAGCTTAATTACTATTATAGTCTCACTTTGCACATTATCCAATTAGCATGCATATATCATATACTTGTATACATTCTCATACATCTCATTGTTTTGCTGGTTTTAACCCCGCAAGTGCACGGATCGCTAACAAGTAACGAAGTGATGAGTAAAGTATCGTTTCCACAAAGAATTTGATTAGTAAGTACCAATCTACACAGTAATTTTGACTGTTTAGGCTATCGAATAATAAGGTAATGAAAGTTGTTTATTTTAAAACACTAGAATCATAAACTTAATATGAAGTAATCTATTTTGAAACAATTCCGAAGTTAAGATTTCACACTTGAATCTTACTATGGATGTTATCTTGTTTATTTACTGGATTAAGAATTGTTTGCCTTGATGGAAATTAGTCCTAAGGTATCCTAAGTCCTCTCTCAAGGCACCTAGGGTGTATTCTAATTAACTTAAACCCGACTTTCATGGTGATCAAATTAATTAAAATCCTTTAAGGTCTTTGACTAATTTTGAAATTCCACAAAGGTATCAGCCTATATCTAGGTCAGAATTCCTAAGTTCAAGATCTTGATTTTCTAATATTAATCTTTACCTTTCAGTCCTTCAATTAATATATACAATTAATACTAAGTGGGTACTGGCACATAGCATGCATTAAGATCACAAGAAATTAAATTAAGGAACAAATCTCCAATCCAATAAATAAAACTTAATGTTTATTCATAACAATGATCACAAGCATTACTCTCCCAATTACAGAATACGAAAACTACTCACTCATGAGTTCAGCAAACATCATGATAAAAAGGTAAAGACAGTAAAAAGAAATCATATAGAAGAAATAAAATAATAAAAATCCATTTAAGGAGATAGAATGAAGGAACCGAAGAGAGTTTGTAGCTTTGATCTTATGGAACTTTAGCTGGAAAACTCCTTTTGATACTGATATTCTTCTCCTCAAGATGGCTAGAGAGAGTACAGAATGCGAGTCTCTTTAAAACTCCTAAAAAGTACTATCAAAGGATCCCCCTTAATTTGATGTTTTTTGCTTCTATTTATAATAGTTGTTCTAGGGTTAGGTCATTTTGAGTCCAAAAAGCCTTACGAGTCTGATTTGAATGTGTAAACAAGAGCGAGAACTTGGGTTTAAAACTGGATGCCGCAAGGTACATGGCCTGTCAGTCACTACACGGGCCCGGGCCATGTAACTTGCTAGAGTGGAAATGCGGAGTCTTACATTGGCACAGAGACTTATATGGGTCTGCGCTAGCTGCACGGGCCTGGTTACACCGACCATGTACTTTTGTTCTTAGAAAGTTCTTCAAGCTTGTGCCTGGCAGAGACTTACACGGGTCCCTGCAGATTACACAGGTCCAATTACATGACCCGTGTACTTGTGTTTCTCCATTGATTCTCTTAGCTTTCTTCTGGCAGAGAGTTACATGGGTCTGTGGCTTTGCTTACACGACCCATTTACTGTGGATCAGCAGCAATTCTCAGTTTCTTGACCTCTCTAAGCTTTCCTTTGCACTCCTATACTCTGGGCTTCACCCAAACACCTGAAATTATGCAAAAAACATGGAATTAAGGGCTTGACAATAGAAATTATAAAAACTAATGAAATCAACTACTATGCATGAGATTACTTACCTAAATGATATGAGATAGTATACAAATGTGCTTAAAAACATCTATACAATTCAAGTGTATCAAATACCCCCAAACTCAAACTTTTGCTTGTCCTCAAGCAAAACAAAACTCTGTTTTAAAACACATTTCAGGGGATAACTTAGGAATATAACCAACAATTTAATAAGCACAAAATTGAACTCCTCCAACCTTCATACCAATTACCCTCTTTCAAGGCATAAGGGTTCTAATAGCTGCCTGTTTAGAACTTCACCCCCTTTCATGGTGTTTTAACTAATTAGTCCTCCATATAAGGCCATTAATAAGTCACAAATAACCCATTTTATTAGGATAGACTTGAGAAACACTTAATCCCCTAAATTTGGCTTTATTGTGGATAATTATGATGAAGTGACTCAATTTCAACTCCATAGGCATAACTCAATTTTTTATCTCCACCAATATAGCATACACTTTTCAAAAGATCAAAAGGTCTTTAAAATGGTTGTAATAGGGCTAAAGGGATAATGACTTGGCTACCAATGAAAGGTTTATAGGGAATACAAATATGAGGATAGCATTTTATGCATAAAATTCCAAGTATACTAAGTTTATTCTATTGATTTTGTCTGGAGAGGAGGGGCTTTTAGTTTTTATAGTGCCAAGTATGCTTCCATGATTCTTGAGACTTCCTTTTTCTCTTTTTTTTTTTTTAATTTATTTAAGTCCCTTTTATATTCTCCCCCAAACTCATTGCTTCTGTTGGGTTAGGAAGGCAGACTTTTTTTTTTGTTTCAATTTCACACTTGCACTCTTTCTCAAGTTCTTCATCCTCTCTCCATTTTCTTTTTGCACTTTAATATACTTTTTACTTATGCATTTAGCTTCCTCAAAAGGGTAGAGGCTAGGGGCTAGGTAAATAACATGGGTAAGCAAGGAAAATCTAAGGGATAAATATAGGTTTCAAGTTGGCTACAAGGGATATACATTTTAATTAGCGGTGGCTAAGGCTTAGTGAGGCTATAGTAAAGAAAGCCTTAATCATTTCTTCATCAAACATATGCTAGGATTTCGCCTTGATAGGTCCAAGAGATATGTTCTAGAGCTGCTGAGGCATTTTTAGGTTTGCTTGTATTTCAAAAATTTTCTCCTAATTTTACAAGTTCAATGTGACAGATTAATGGCTATGAAGGGGTTTAACTAGTCTAGTTCCACTAAAGAGATTAGGTTTTTCATAGATAACATGTTAGAATCCCTTTTTGCCTATCCAGATACGTTCATTCCTCTATCCAGTGGAGTCCAATTATTAGCTTACTAGAAATTAGTTATAGTTCTAAGTTTCATAATTCAAAGTTCAAAATTTTCAAATTTTTTTTTAGAATTTTGATACACAAGAATAATATAGCTGAATTTAAATAATATAATGATATGCATGTAATGATATGCAAGACAAAAAATGCACTAGTACCCCCCCCCCCCCCCCAAAAAAAAAATCAAACCAGACATTATCCTCAATGTTAACATAATATGAAAAATTAGAGAAAACGTACAAAGATTATAAGAAAGCATATTATTTATTAAGCATTGAAAAGTTTGGATTTAAAGCAAATAAAAGAGACTTATGATTGCAATTTAGGACTAAGGTATGTAAGATTTTACAATAAAGAACCTATCCTATAGTCCTAACTCTAAAAGGTCTCTGATGGTGATGATGGCGATGCTGGCTCCTCTTCATCGAGCCTCTCCATTAGCATGTCCAACTTATTGTGGGCTTCCTGGAGGCTGTCCTCGATTGCTCGCATCCTGTTATTGATTGTGGTCTCCATGTGCTGTAGGTATGCGATTACCGGGTCTGTGGGTGGTGGTGTGTATGGAGGTACTCAAGCGGGGGACTCCTAAAACATTGGCTTTTAGGCTTCGGCTTGTGGCTGCGAAGTCTCGCCAGGTTCTTCTTGTGCTTCGTCTCTCTGAGGGATGGCATTCCCTTCGGCATCTAGTAAGTAGCAGGTGTTGCCCACCTTCTTACATATCCCCATGGATATGCAGATGGTTTGATCTATTCTTGATGTTCCACTGACAGAGCGAAATTTGTGATGTCCTAGAATGAATCTGAAGTGGAGGGCGATAGTTGTGACAAGGCCACCAAGCACAATTTGCCCGGTAGGCTGATGGCAAAGGCGGCGGAGGTGGTTACACAGAAAGAAGCTGGTGTTGCAGTGCTGCCTAGTGACCATACACCACAAGAAGAATAGCTCGCTGGTGTTTACCATGCCAAGGCTATCACCACGGCCCATGATGGTGTGGGCGGCTAACCGATGCATGTAGCGCAGGTTTGGACTTGTGATACCCGTGGATTTGGACTTGCTGGAGTTATACGGCTCTGTCTTTGGGGCAATGGAACTCCAGAAGTTGATGCTATTGTAGAGCATGCAGTTCCTAGGGATCTCTTAGTGGCTGGCACTGTCGAAGCCAAAGATGGCATTAAACTCATCTATATTCATCACCCGGTCAACACTAAGGAGGCGAAATTCAATTCTGCCTCTATCTTCCCTATCGGTAGGCCATAAGATGGACTTGAAACTACCCATAACTCCAGTGTGGTGTCCCGGTATGCTGGAAATTGGAGTTGGGTGAACCTTATCCACTCGATGCTATTGAGTAGTCCGTTGATCTCATCCTGTAGCCCGATTTGCTCCAGCAACATGAAATCCATGTATTTTGTGGAGCTTATTTTCTCGGTGTGAAGCCAGGTGCACATTGCCTTGTGGGCATCATCACGGAATCCCCAAGGAATGGAGATTTTAGTTGTGGAGCGGCTTATGGCTGGGGTTGGGGTGGAGGATGGGTTGGTTGAGAGGATTGAGGATAGGTTACCCTTGTTCTTGGGCGTTGGCATGTCGGTTGAGGGGGAGAAGGTGAGGATTCTCCTCCTTGCCTCGAGGAAGAGCCCATTCTTCGCGCAGATCACTTTGTAGGAGCCATTGATCAGTTTTTGGGAAGGAGAATAGTAGGGTTTGGTGAAGGGAGAAGAGATTTGAGGGGTTTTTATAGACTAGGAGGGGTGGAGATGAAGGGTTTTTTCTTTATGAACAGGTTTAATGCAAGGGGTGCATTTAAAGAGCCGTTAGGACTCTTTGTTTCACGCATTTTGCGCCCCAAGAGTCGCATCTGTGACATGATACACGGGTCGTGTATCACTACACGGGTCCCGACATGTAGGGCCATGTAAATTTCTACCTAAAATTTTCAAATTCTGTCGTAGTACACAGCTCGTGTAAATGAGCTTTGGGACCCGTGTAACTTACTGTCTCTCGAGTTGCTTTGCTAGACATGTTACTGTTAGTAGTATGCGCTAGAGCATATTATTTAGTATGTATCCTATACATGTTTTTATTAATAAAAGGCATTTTCACTTTTCTGTTTACATAATATATTTATGTGTAATAGAAAAGGTCCATTGATATTTTGTTAGAAATTCTATTCTTAAGTTGTTAAGAAAATGAGTGACAGTATTTCTAGCACAAAGTATCATAAATAGGTTCACAATCGAGGATACTTCATAATAACTACATGATTTATCCAGAAAGATTGTAATCATGTTTGTTCTCAAGTTATTTATATGAGATGTAAATAAGATAGAATGGTGAGTTTCATGCCATATAACAAACATAATAGGCACTTATACATGATAAGTAGGTCGAACCAGTGACATTTATGACAAGCACATGGAGTTTACTCTTATCAATTTATTGTCATAAATCATATCAGTGCATATAATCTTTAGACCTGAGATATCATAGTTATCTTGTACATAGGTGGTTTGAGTTTGATACTGCTTTCATACTTGTACGGTGTATGGGTATATGGGCATGTGTTGGCTCCTACTAGTTATATATGGAGGTAGGTGTTGATCAAGATGGAATCTGTTTCCCTAAGTAAATAGGGATAAAATCCTATGTCCATTTAATTGTTCTTGATGTTTTAAGTTCCTGGCCAGGACAGATAGATTTAATTAGAAAAGAGTTTCTGATGAGAAAATCTTTTTAATCAAGAACTGGAATTAAAAGAGAACATAATATTCATAGCAAATGGGGTTTGACATAAACCATGACTCCAGCTTGAGTTGGGATTTTGTAACAGAGAGATTCTAGTGCATGGTAACATATGATTATAGGTTCATTTAAGGTAAACCTTATTATTGATTGGGTGGCCATGGCATGCTATGCTAGGTGTTAACCATGGTCTACAAGGTGCATAAAATGATTTAGAGAAATCATTTATGGTAAGAAAGAGTTCTGATGATATTAAGAGTTGATATTATGTCTCATTGCCAATTAGTGATGAGCCTAATAAGTTACATATATACACAAGTAATCACCAGATTAAATATAATTTAATTAATTAATTAAAGAGTTTAATTGATTAATTAAATAGGTTTGGTTTGCAATTAGATTGCAAAGTTCCTAGCATGGCTTGAAACCAAATCTAGGTTATTGGATTTATAGCATAAGTTAAATTTATATTTAAAGTGTTAAAAATATCAATTTAATTAATGATAAATTAATTAATAGATATTATTAATTAATTTATATTTGATATAAATTGATTAGAGGAAGAGAAATAATTATTTTGGGTTGAAAACTCAAAATTAAGACACAGGGGCATTTTGGTCATTTCACAGGATGACATGTGGCACCATGGGATGGTGACACATGACACTACACATAAGCTTGCCAAATGTCTTTTAATCATGTAAGATGATTAAAATAAAGATTAAATATGAGTTTGACACTTGGCACAATGTGATTGGGTCAATTAAACCTAGAATTAATCAGAAGGTGACATGTGGCAAGGGTTTTAAGTGGTGACCTAGCTATATAAGTGTTGTTATGAAAAAGAAAAATAAAAATCAGATGCTGCCTCCTTTGTGCCGCCACCCTTGAGGGTCCCATTCTCTCTTCTTCTTCACCTCTCATCAATTCCAAGAGATTAGCAAACAATCTCTTGAATTAAAAATACTAGAAATTGTTTCTAGTGTTCTCTTTACATCTTTAAACTCTTAAAAGGTAAAACTTGATTTTCTAATTAACAAAAAAAGCTTTAGAAGCTATTCAAGGGCTGCCATAGGTGATCTTATTGTGGCCAAGCTAGAGGTAAAATATCTGGTGTCGTAAAGACGCATTCTAAAGGCACAAATACGCTGTAGTGCATCAAGAGGTTAGTGTATTTGTTCTTGATTTAATCTAGGGTTCTAAAATTAATTTGATTAATTCTAAAATCTTAAATGGCAAATACAGATCCAAAAAATATATTAAAAGAGTTTTAATATATTGTTTATCATTGAAATCAAATAGATAAAAATAAATTTTGCATGATGCATGTGACCCTAGGTGAAATTTTTTTGAATTCAATGGCATAAACTTGTGTTTTTATGCTTCCGTTCCTTCAGTTACACGGCATGTGTCAAGTACAAAGAGGACCCATGTAACTTTCTGTCCTCAAGTTATTCTGCTAGCAATATTATACACCCCATGTAAATTAGGCTATGGACCCGTGTAACTTTTTGTCTCCCTCAGAGTTAAAAATTATAAGAAATTTACGGACTTCCAGAAAGTTACACGGGGCGTGTGAAACTAGTACACAACCTGTGTAATTTTTTGATTTTCCAAATTTTTCTCAAATGAAAATTTTTATGATCACAACACATGAAATGGATGCAAAGGTTAGCAACAGAGCTACTTCCCTGGTTTTGTCCAATTTTCTCTTTTGTGGTTTTGACTTGATGATTCCTCTCCTCTCTTGTTCTCTACTCCCCTTTTCTTTTCTAGAAGGTCCTACAAAATGAAATGCTAATGAATATGAAACAAAAATCAATATGAAAAGGGGAAAGAAGAAAAGTTCAGAAAAATTTTAGGTTGCCTCCCAAAAAGCGTTTATTTATAGTCTTTGGTTGGACTTTGCTTGTTTATGATCTGTCAGTAGGATGGTCGAGGGTGCAATTGACTCCTATCTCTATGGGTTCTCCTTGAAAGTAAGGCTTCATCCTCTACCCATTAACCTTAAATGCACCTAAGGTTTTGCTCCACACTTCAGCTACTCCATGCAGGAAGACTTGAGTGACCTTAAAAGGTCCAGACCATCTTGATTTCAGCTTCCCTGGAAAGAGTTCCCTGGACAAGATCTCCTTCTTTTATTTCTTTCCTTGCTATGTGCCTATCATGCAATCTTTTGGTTTTATCATTGAAGATTTTAGCATTTTCATATGCATCCTGTCTGATTTTTTCCAACTTATTTAGTTATAAGAGCCTTTTTTCACCAGCAGCTTTAAGGTCAAAGTTTAGGATCTGAATTGCCCTGTAAGCTTTATGTTCAAGTTTGATAGGGAGATGGCATGATTTTCCATAAACTAGTTGAAAGGGTGTTATGCCAATTGGGGTTTTATATGCAGTGCGGTATGCCCACAGTGCATCATCTACCTTCATGCACCAGTCCTTCCTGGATCTGTTTACAGTTTTCTCTAGAATTCGCTTCAATTCCCTGTTTGCGATTTCTACTTGGCCACTAGTTTGAGGATGATAAGGTGTGGCCACTTTGTGAGTCACTCCATACTTTTTCAGTAGTGTTTCGAATTGTTGGTTGTAGAAGTGACTTCCTCCATCGCTAATTATTGCTTGCGGTGTGCCAAACCTTGTAAAGATATTCTTCTTAAGGAATCTTATAACCACTCTAGCATCATTGGTTGGTGTGGCTATTGCTTCTACCCATTTTGACACATAATCAACACCAACCAGAATATACTTGTTTCCATTGGAAGAGGGGAATGGGCCCATGAAGTCTATCCCCCATACATCAAACAATTCTACCTCAAGTATACCATGCAGTGGCAGTTCATTCCTTCTTAAAGTGTTACCTGTTCTTTGGCATCGCTCACAAGCTAACACAAAGGATCTTACATCCTTAAACAAATGTGGCCAGTAAAATCTAGCTTGTAAAATTTTTATTGCTGTTTTTGTGGTGCCAAAATGTCCTCCATATAGTGATGAATGGCAGTGCTAGAGGATGCTCTCCATATCCTCCTCCGGTATGCATCTTCTTATTAGTCCATCATTGCATCTTTTGTATAGTAAAGGTTCCTCCCATGTGTAGTATCTCACATCATGTAGGAATTTCTTCCTTTGCTGATAAGTCATGATTGGAGGCAATACCATGCATACAAGAAAATTAACAAAGTCAGCATACCATGGAGCTTGGAAGAATGCTAATAATTGCTCATCAGGAAATGAGTCATCAATTGGCAAATCGTTAAAGTCCCATATGTATTCCAATTTCAACCTAGAAAGATGGTCAGCTACTACATTTTCAGACCCCCTTTTGTCCTTAATTTCAAGGTAAATTTCTTGCAGGAGTAAAATCCATTGAATCAACCTTGGTTTTGCTTCATTCTTGTTCAAAAGGTACCAGATTGCAGCATGATCTATGAATACAATGACTTTTGACCCAATTAGGTAAGATTTGAATTTGTCCATTGCAAACACCATTGCTAGGAATTTCTACTCTGTGGTAGCATAATTGATTTGCGCGTCGTTGAGTGTCTTGTGGCATAATAAATGGCATGGAGCTTTTTATCTTTTCTTTGCCCGAGCACTGCTCCAACTGCAAAGTCACTCGCATCACACATCACCTCGAATGGTAGATCCCAATCTGGTGGCTGCATTATTGGTGCTGGTATCAAGGCTTCTTTGATCCTGTTAAAGGAGACAAGGCAATTTTCATTAAAATTAAAGGGAACATCTTGACTTAACAGGTTGGTAAGTGGCTTAGCTATTTTGGAGAAGTCTTTAATGAATCTTCTATAGAATCCTGCATGTCCCAAAAAGCTTTGCACTCCCTTGACTGATGTTGGTGGTGGCATGTTTTCAATTATCTCAATTTTTGCCTTATCAACCTCAATTCCTCTTTCTGATATCAATGTCCCAGAACTATACCTTCCCTTACCATGAAGTGGCATTTTTCCCAATTTAGGACTAGGTTTGATTCTTCACATCTTTACAACACCTTAAATAAATTAGCTAAACAATTATCAAAAGTAGTTCCATAGACAGAAAAATCATCTATAAAAACTTCCATGATATTCTCAATATAATCAGAAAAAATAGCCATCGTGCATCTTTGAAAGGTAGCAGGGGCATTACAAAGACCAAAAGGCATTCTCCTATATGCAAATGTTCTATAAGGGCAAGTGAATGTAGTCTTTTCTTACTCTCCTGGGTGAATGGGAATTAGGAAGAATCCTGAATACCCATCTAGATAACAGAAGTAAGAGTGTTTTGCTAACCTCTCTAACATTTGGTCAATGAAAGGGAGAGGGAAATGATTTTTTGTGGTGCCACTGTTCAATTTTCTATAATCTAGACACATTTGCTAACCAGTGACTACTCTAGTAGGGATTAGTTCATTGTTTGCATTTTGGATAACAGTTGTCCCACCCTTTGTAACACCCCGAACCTCCGAGTTATGAATAGTACCATTTTTGGTCCGTGACTAGTACTATTCAAAGACACCTTAAGGACAAAAAATAAATAGAAAATTAATTGAGATAGACATAATAAAAATTCAAGTGACCAAAAAATATAAGGATTCACCAGGTATATTGTAAAAGAGGGATTATGACCCGATAAGGGGCATTTTGGTCAATTCACTTTAAGAGTTGATTTTTTTAACCAAAAGGTCAATTTAATTAAATAAAAATAAATTATTGAATTATGAAGAAATATTGAGGAAAATTTAGTGTAAATATAAAAAGAAAAGAAAGGAAATAAAATTGTAAGTTTTATGACATTTTTGACACAATTAAAATTTTTAATTGAAATAAACTAATTTTGAGAATAAATATATATAAAAGATAAGAAAAATTAAAAAAGCCATTTCTTCCCTTTCTTTCCCATTTAGTTACCACCCACTCTCTCTCCTTCTCTCTTTCTTTTTTTCTTCTTCTTCCTTCTTTCTCCATTGACACCCATTCTCAAAAATTAATTCCTCGCTTTTCCTCCATGGGTTTTCCATCTAATTGGTAGAGAGCATCAAATTAATCTTTGATTTAGAGATTAAAAGCAAGGGAAAATAAGAGATTAGACGAAAATTGAAGATTTGGGGAGTTGGAAGGAAGTCATCAAGAGGTAAGTTCTTTAATGCTCATTTATTTATACAAACCTTAAATTAAGTTATATTATGATGAAATTTCATAAGAAAATGAAAGAAAACATGCATGGAACCTAAACTAGGGTTTTGGCTAAATTGGAGGAAAATTAGGGTTTGATATATTTCAATGAAAATGATGATGAAATCAAGCTTAGTTGAAGTAATATGCATGATTAGAGTAAAAAAATTGCATGAAATGTGTATAAATTTAATAATGGGAGATTAAAGTTCATGGGGAAATTAGAGTTTTTGAGCTAGAGAGTGAAATTGGAGTGTGTAGTGTTAAATTATGATCATTTGAGGTTTATTTAGTTTGAATTGACATTGGGTTGATGAATGGAGGTAATGAAATGGTAGGATTAGGGAAAATTGCAAACTTTGGTGTTTGAAAATTGTGGGGTTTGTGTTAGGAAGTGCCATTAATGTGTCAATGCTAAATTATAGTCATTTTGGGCGAATTAAATATGAATTGAGGTTGGTTAGAGGGAACAATTGAAGAAATGAAAAATTGAACTTAGGGCAGAATTTTGCACACTGAATTCAGTGTGTTTGGAAGCCCATAACTTGAGCTACACAACTCCAATTGGTGTGAAACCAATTGGAAACGAAACTTAAGACATAGGGCTAGAATTTTCGTGAAGATATCCTGCCCCGAAAATGACCTTAAACTACCGGAAATGAGCCTTGAAATGGGAGATAAAATTCTGGAACCTGCAGAATTTGACCATATGAATAGTAAACTTTGCATGGCCATAACTCTCTCTAGAAAACTCCGATTTAGGCAATTCTTGAATTGATGGAAACCTAAGACATAGTAGAACATTTCATATGAAGAATTTGAGGTCAAATTATGGACTGAAGCCCATCAAATTGCTGAGCAAATTTGAATCACTGAATCTATAGAAATCTAGAAATATATAGTTTTACCATATGAATAGTAAATTTTGCATGGCCATAACTCTCTCTAGAAAACTCTGATTTAGGCAATTCTTGAACTGATGGAAACCTATGACATAGTAGAATATTTCGTATGAAGAACATTAGACCAAATTATGGACTTAACCTGATCAAATTGCTCAACAATATTGGATCGATAATTCTGCCAGAACTGAATCTGCAGGATGAATAGTGATGTGAACAGTAACCGTATTTTGGTCATAACTTGAGCTACACAGCTTCGAATTAGGCGATTCAAAAAGGAAAATAAAGTTAAGACCTAAATGAACAATTTTCATGAAGAACACCTAATCAAATTATGATCAAAACTAGGTAAAAATTGGGTTCAAATATTGGGGCACCAAGTTGTCCCAAAACCAAAATATTCTAAAATTTGCAAAGCTAATTTGGGATGCATTAGACATGCATGTAATGAGTTCTTGGTAGCAATTGAGATTGGTATTGAGGTATTCTATTTTTGTATTTTCAGTAGAAAAAGAAGTTGGAACGGACAAGGAGAAGTAGGTAACAAGGAAGGAAAATTATTGAAGGTTTGTGCACAACTAACCTTTTCTTCATTTTTCAACTTGTAAATTGCTTGGAATGTGTTAAATTGAATGAGTTTGCTTTGAACAAGTTTACTTTGACTGAAATATGGCTTTTCTCTTGCATTTAAGAAATTTGGATGTTGCCACCTTTATATGGATATTATAATGAATTTAAATGTGTTTATTGGTTTATAAATGTGATTATTGAGTGGGAAATTTTTGGAAACTATTTTGAAATCACAGTTAGCATGACAGTCCCTTTCAGAACTCCCCAGTAGTAACGACTACTTGGGGTTGATAATTGATATTGATTATGTCTCCCATTAATAACGGTTAGTGGGGTAAGACTACATGAGTACTCATTAGCTAGCTAGCCCTTCCCTCATTAATAACTGTTAGTGAGGTTGAGATTGCTTTGTCGTGGTGTACAACATGGCACTGATCATGAAATTTTGTGTCATAGCCTAAATTGTGTGTTGATGTTGGCAACACTAATGCTTTGTGAATTGTGATTTATGAAGTGTGATTTCTCATTTGGAATGTTATTCTAATAAATAGCTCTTATGAACTTAGAACTATTATGATGTTTTCATGCTTAAGAAGGATGTGATTTGTTATGCTTTGACAAATTGTGTTTTCTCTTAAGTTTTGAAATTTTAGTTGTGCACCACAGAGTGATATACTCAGTGATAGCTTCTTTATGTTGTCACAGGTAAGAGAAAGGAGAAGGCTGCCGAGTGAGAGACTTGGAAGCAGCATTTTGGTATTTTTTGTGGGTATTTACGTTAGGTATACCTTTGTGATTCCTTTGGATGTATTTTGTACCTATATGTATGGATGTACAGACATTGAGCAGTTTGTATTAAAAAGTACTGAATTGCTATCACATTTTGAGTTTGCAACTATTTTGTATTTTACCTTGAGACTTATGAAAATGTAACTTTTGCAATATTTAGTTTATCATTATTTCCAATGAATGTTTACATGGAATTTTAACTATTTTTATACAATTTTCTGCAGAAGAATTGATAAGATAAAAAGCTATGGTTTATTTTTAAAATCCTTTATAGCATAACTAATGGGTTATCGGTAAGTGGAGTTCGGTAATTCATTAAGTATGCTACGAGAACATGTCGTGCCTTGTAAGGGATGAGGTGTGTCATGTTTTAGTGGTATCAGAGTTTTGGTTTTTATACAAGTTTTGAAATTGCATGTTTGAAAATTTTTGATAAGTACAACTGCTCAATTGTCATAAATTTATACATCTAATGCATTACGTCATAAATAGGGACTTATGGAGGGAAATCTCCTTGTGTTGGTTGTCCAGGGAGTAAAATTCTTTGTGATTCAGTATGGAAGAGGAGGATCACATAGTAGAGCAATCAGTAGCAGCTGAGGTATAGGGGGAGGCCCTAGCTCCTCAAAATGCCAGTGGATCGGCTGCACCCATCCCACCCATGCAGTTTCCTGCTCAGTTCACTCAGCAGATGGCTGCACTATTTCAGCAAATGACTGGCAATATACTAGTCCAAGCTCCCGTGCAAGCACTTTCAGTGCAGCCACCATCCCCAGCCAGACAATATGACAAGTTAATGAAGTATGGGGCAATAGAGTTCAAGGGTACAGTGGACCCATTGGAAGCTGAGCAATGGTTAGAATAGATGGAGAAAGTATTCAAGAAACTGCACTGCACTGATGATTTGAAGTTCGAATACTCGGTCTCTCTACTACATGGAGATGCATATGAGTGGTGGAAGACCATTCCTCACAGTTTGGTTGAGCCCCCTGTGTTGACATAGGATGACTTTCTTAGAGAATTTAGACAGAAGTATGTTCCTGACACATATGTAGATATGAAGGTACAGGAGTTTCTTAGTTTGAAGCAAGGGAATAAGACTGTAGCCGAGTATGAGAGAGACTTTTCCCACCTCAGCCACTATGCTAGAAGCCTACTCACTACTAGTAGAGACAGATGCAAACGGTTTGAGGCCGGTTTGAGGCCTAGTTTAAGATTGCAAGTGGTTGGGTTTCGACATGACAACTTCTTTGGGTTGATATCACGGGCCCTTGAATTAGAAAGGATAAAACTGGAAGGGGCATCTGAAAAGGTAACCACTGAAAAAGAGAAGAGCAGTAAGCCTACAGGTCAAAGTCCAAGTAACAATTTGGATAAGAGGAAGAGCTTTGGGGGACCAAGTAACAGAGGATCTAGTCGGGGAAGATTCTCCAGGCAGAGGCCACCTAGATCTGGACAGCAGACATCTAAGGGTTCATTTCCTACTCATACCTGTGAAACCTGTGGCAGGAATCATGGAGGAGTATGTTATAAGGCCATAGGAGCCTATTACAACTATGGTGGAAGTAGGCATTTTGCTAGAGATTGCACTAGTGCCCGCAGATCTGGGCCGCCTACTACTACTGAGGAATCTGTTCAAGGTTCTGCTTCCAGCGGACAACAGACAACTAATAGAGGCAGAGGTAGGAGTAGAGGTAACACTTTTGGCAGCCAGAGCATAGTGAGCCAACCAGAGCAGAGTGGTGCACCAGTCAAGGTGTACACCATGCACTAGAGGATGAAGCTGAGACATCAGATGTTGTGGCTAGTACTTTCTCCATTTTTGATAGAGATGTATATGTGCTATTTGACCCTAGTTCTACACATTCTTATGCTAGTGCTAGTATTGCATGCTCTGTTGACATTCCTTGTGTGAAATTGGATTATGATGTGTTAGTGACTAGTCCTTTAGGACAAGAGGTTAGGGTGAACAAATTGTATAAGGATTGTCCTTTGGTGATCCAAGGACATACATTCCTGTCAGACATAATTGACATGCCCTTCCAAGATTATGATATCATCTTGGGCATGGATTAGTTAGCCAAGCATCATGCCTTGATCGACTGTAGACTGAAGACAGTCACTTTTGGTTTTCCCGAGTATGCAGACATAGTGATACACGGGGAGAGGCAGTTATTACCATCCAACATCATTTTCAGCTGCACTTGCTAGAAAGATGATTAAAAAGGGATGTGAAGCTTATCTAGCTCATGTGATAGACACCCACGTGGGGAGTCCAGATCTTAAAGATATTCCTACGGTATGGGATTTTCTGGATGTCTTTCCGGAAGAATTACCAGGATTGCCTCTAGAAAGAGAGGTCCAGTTTGAAATTGAGACTATGCCTGGTGTGGAGCCAATCTCCATCACTCCTTATAGGATGGCACCTATTGAGTTGAAAGAGTTGAAGGTGCAATTGCAGGAATTGTTAGATAAGGGTTTCATCTGCCCTAGCATGTCGCCGTAGGGAGCACCAGTATTATTTGTGAAGAAGAAGGATGGTACTCTTCACCTATGCATAGACTACAGACAGTTGAATAAGGTGACCATAAAGAATAGATATCCTCTGCCACGGATCGATGATTTGTTTGATCAATTGAAGGATGCAACTATATTCTCCAAAATTTACTTGAGATCGGGCTTCTACCAGTTGAGGGTACAGGAGCAAAGTATTCCTAAAACTGCCTTTAGGACTCGGTATGGCTACTATGAGTTCTTGGTGATGCCATTCGGGTTGACTAATGCTCTAGCTGCTTTTATGGGCCTGATGAACACTATCTTCAGGCCATATTTGGACCAGTTTGTTGTGGTGTTCATTAATGATATTTTGGCGTACTCAAAGAATGCAGAGGAACACGATAAGCACTCGAGGATAGTATTGCAGACTTTGAGGGAGAAGTAGTTATATGCCAAACTGTCAAAATGTGAGTTTTGGCTAAAGGAGATTATATTTTTTGGGCATATTGTATCTGTAGAGGGTATCCAGATGGATCCTAGCAAAGTGGAAGCCATTCTTAATTGGAAGCCACTTAGAAATATCACGAAAGTTCGAAGTTCCTTGGTTTAGCTGGGTATTACAGAAGGTTTGTGAAGGGATTCTCCATGCTAGCATCTCCACTAACCAAGCTACTTAGGAAGGATGTAAAATTTCAGTGGACTAATCAATGCCAGGAAAGTTTTGATGAGTTAAAGAGGCATTTAACTGAAGCTCTAGTCTTAACCTTGCCCACTTTGGGTAAAGAGTATACCATATACAGTGATGCTTCTCATAACGGATTAGGCTTTGTGTTGATACAAGATAGGAATGTCATTGCCTATGCTTCACGCTAGCTTAAACCGTATGAGAGGAATTATCCTACACATGACTTAGAGCTGGCAGCCATTGTCTTTGCCTTGAAGATCTGGAGACATTACTTGTATGGGGAGAGATGTTATATATACATAGATCATAAAAGTTTGAAGTACTTGGGCACACAAAAGGAGTTAAATTTGAGGCAGAGGAAATGGTTAGAGCTAATAAAAGATTATGATTGTTTGATAGACTATCAGCCTGGAAAAAGCTAATGTTGTAGCTGATGCTTTAAATCGCAAGACTATGGTTGGTTTGAGGGTTTCTCCATTGTCCATGCTGCATGAGTTAAGGGCATTGCATGCTAATTTAGAGATTAATGAAGATAGGTAGATGGTAGCTACTTTGCAAGTGAAGCCAATGCTGGCAGAACAAATTAAAGCAGTTGCACAGAAGGATGGTAAGTATGTAAAGTTAATGGAAGAGGCTCGAGATGGCAAGAAACCAGAACTATCAGTAAATGATGAGGGCTTGTTGTTATATAAGGGTAGAATGTGCATTCCTGAGAATGTTGAACTGAGGCAGACCATTTTAAAGGAAGCACATGATTCAACTTTTGCAATGCACCCTGGTGGAACTAAAATGTACAAAAGTGTAAAAGAGCACTATTGGTGGAAAGGAATGAAGAAAGACATTGAAGAAAGACATTGCAGAATATGTTGCCAAATGCCTAACTTGTTAGCAAGTAAAGATAGAACACCAAGTGCCCGTGGGGTTGTTACAGCCATTGTCAATTCCCGAGTGGAAATGGAAAAGAATCACTATGGATTTCGTGACAGGACTTCCACGTACACAAAAGAATCATGATGCAGTTTGGGTTATTGTTGATAGATTGACCAAGTCTGCACACTTTTTGCCAGTGAGGATGGATTACAGCCTAGAAAGATTGGCCAAACTGTACATTGATGAAGTGGTGAGGTTGCATGGAGTGCCAGTGTCTATTGTGTCTGATAGAGATCCTATGTTCACTTCTAGATTCTAGGGTAGTCTCCAAAAAGCCCTAGGAACTAGATTTAACTTCAGTACAACATTACATCCACAGATAGATGGCCAATCTGAAAGGATCATTCAAATTTTGGAGGATATGCTTTAGGCCTGTGTGATTGAGTTTGAAGGGATTTGGGACACACACTTGCCTTTAATTGAATTTGCCTACAATAATAGTTATCAGTCAAGCATCAGGATGCCTCCATACGAAGCACTTTATGGCAGAAAAGTGTAGAACTCCCTTGTGTTGGGATGAAGTGGGCGAGAGGAAGTTGATTGGCCTAGAATTAGTGCAGCAAACGGAAGAAAAGGTTAAGCTTATTAGAGACAGACTCAAAGTTGCAACGGATAGACAGAAGTCCTACATTGACATAAAGAGAAGAGATATTCGGTACAGTGTGGATGATAAGGTGTTCTTGAAAGTTTCCCCATGGAAGAGGATCAAGAGGTTTGGTAGAAAGGGGAAACTAAGTCCTCGCTTCATTAGGCCGTATGAGGTTCTGGAAAGAGTGGGTCCATTGGCATATAGACTTGCATTACCTCCAGAGATGGAAAAGATTCATAATGTTTTCCATGTCTCCATGTTGAGGAGGTACAGATCAGACTCCTCTCACATTTTGCCAATAGAGGAGATTGAGGTAAATCCAGACCTAACATATGATGAAGAGCCCATAAAAATCTTGGCACATGAGGTGAAACAGCTAAGGAACAAGCAAATACCTCTAGTGAAAGTGTTGTGGAACCATCATTCAGGCTAGGAGGCTACATGGGAGCGTGAGGAGGACATGAGGAGACAGCACCCACAGCTATTCAGAGACTGAGACCAAGTAAATTTCGAGGACGTAATTTATTTTTAAGGAGGGGAGAATTGTAACACCCCGAACCTCCGAGTTATGAATCGCACAATTTTTGGTCCGTGACTAGTACTATTCAAAGACATCTTGAGGACCAAAAATAAATAAAAAATTAATTGAGATAGACACAATAAAAATTCAAGTGACCCAAAAATATAAGGATTCACTAGGTATATTGTAAAAGAGGGATTATGACCCGAAAAGGGCCATTTTGGTCAATTCACTTGAAGAGTTGATTTTTTTGACCAAAAGGTCAATTTAATTAAATAAAATAAATTATTGAGTTATGAAGAAATATTGAGGAAAATTTAGTGTAAATATAAAAAGAAAAGAAAGGAAAGAAAATTGTAAGTTTTATGACATTTTTGACACAATTAAAATTTTTAATTGAAATAAACTAATTTTGGGAATAAATATATATAAAAGATAAGACAAATTAAAAAGTCATTTCTTCCCTTTCTTTCCCATTTAGTTACCTGTCACACCTTAACCCTCTATAAGGCATAACATGATCCCGTAGTATACCTAATGAATTACCAAACTTCGTCTACTGATAACCCATTAAATACACTACAAGGGATTTTAAAACTTTTCTTACTTCTTTTTACAGTAGTGAGCACTATTTACAGGTGTTAAAATTTTTTTTAACTGAAGTGAAACCAGGTAACACATTTGAAGTATTAACAATTTCTGTAAAAATTTTTACAGAATGCCATCTGTATTTTGAATAAAACAGTTCTTCAAAAATCAATAAAAAGCACTTCCAATATTTGTTCAATCCCCAAACTCCAATATTCAATCAACACAATATGTTTCTCAAAATTTGCCAACTCAAATCCACAATAATTTTTCCAGTGTTTTCAAAAGCTGAGATAAAAGAAATATATCACAAATTTTACAAGCCAAAATAATTTACAATTTATTTTACAACTTTAATATACAATTTTAATTTACAACTGCTCAAAACTAAGAACAATATATACATACAGCGAACATACATTACAATACAAAATGCAAAATATGGTATACTCAATCTACCCGATGAACTCTCAATGTAGTACTAGCAGCCTAGTCTATTGCCCTCACCTGGTCACTACTGCGATAAAGAATGAAAGCTATCGCTGAGCCAATGTCTCAGTGGTGCACAACATTAACAAAATACAACTTTAAATCATAAATCATAAGTCACATAAATAGTAAATACTTAAAACCATAGTTAAATTCAAAGGATAGCGAATGTTAATAAGAATTTAAACTCCATTTCACAATATCACAATGAATATCAATAAATAACACACACAGCTTAATCATGTTCCAAAGTCCAATTCATCCCAAGAGCAGATGGCTAATGAGGAATAACATAACTAGCTAGCAATAATATGAATACTCATTCTATTCGTCCTCAATAGGCACACACCTCAACACTTCAGCCAGAGAGGGAATTCAAAGTCAATTCATCCCACTAGACAAGCTAGCGAGGAATTCAATCAATATACATGATAGCTGTGGTTTCAAACCATTTACAATGTTTTTCAAGCAATAAGTATCCATCAAATATCATTAAGACAAATTTTCACAATTTAAACAATAATAGATAATTTGTCATAATTCATTTCAATTGAAAATTCAAAAGAAGTAACTGTTGTGCACAAACCTCTGATAAATGTCTCTTGACTTTGACTCAGTGTTTCCTTCCCCTTCCTTGAGTCTTTGCTAACTGAAACACACAATTTAAAGTGTTTCAGTACTCATTTAAATTGTCTCTAACAATAAGGCTTAATAATTAATTTATTGAATTCTATTATTTTCCTTAGTCAACGTAAAATGTTGACCCTCGATGCACTCTAAGTGGATTAGGTTTGATGTTACCAATATGTCACATTTTATAGCCCTTTAGTGTTGGTATATGTTACCAATTTTATTTCTAAGTATATTGCATTTTATTGCAATTTGTCGAATTTCGGTATGCTAATTTGACCTAGCCGGATGACCTAGTTCCCTCGATTTTTGGGTTTCGGTCCAAACTACAAACTTGTAGGTCTATGTCTTATTGCATGCGGGCAAATTTTCAGATCATTCTGAGTTGTGTAGACCAAGTTATGGTCAATTTACTAATGTTGGACAGAATGTACCAAAATGGTAACTTTAGGTCATTTTTAGGTCACTTTTGGTTCGGCCAGTTTTTGGACCTGAATTTATGCAAGCTATTTGGCTTGGTTCTGGTCATTTATGGGCTTTGGTGCCTTCACAAGAATTGTAGATATATGTCTCAACTATTCATGGTAAAAATTTCAGGTCAATTGGACCTGTTTTGAGTAAGTTATGGTCAAAACACTAATTACTACCCAAATGGTCAATTTTCAGGCTTTCAAGTCACTAATCCGGATGTGGTCATTTTTCAAGTCACCTTCTAGGCAGAATTTAGGTAAGCTTCCTTCATGAAAGTTGGCACATTTTGTGCCTGGTTTCACCTCCAATTGGTCTTATACCAATTGGAGCCACACACTTAAGGTTCTAAGCCAAAACATACACTGCCCTATTACACATTGTTCATCCTTACCAATTGCACATCCAACACTTACCAAATTAACTCTTCCATGCCAATTCTGGTTTATACCATAACATTAACACACTTTACTTCACATTTTTGGTCATTTTGGCAGTTTGTAACCACTCTAAACATACACACTATAATACAGAAGTTTCCAAAGTCCCATTTACAACAATTCAATCACATGAACATACCTCATTTCCATGTCTAATTTCAAACAATTATTTATATACACATGCTGCCATCAATGACAACATAATTCAACAATATTTCATGAACTCAAACACTTCAATCTTCTTCATGAAGCTGCCACAAATTTACACATACTCGTCAATTTCCATTTTCACTTTTCAAGCTTCCAAATCAAACCTTACACATGGAATTCAACCACAATACAATCAAACATTTAAATCATCATTCAAACTACTATTTACATGCAAGAATAATCTGTTCATATTGAGGTTTCATGGCTGCCAAAATGGTGCACCACCATTAACTCATCAACATCAAAACTTCTTCCACAAATCAACTCACCCCAACATCCACTCAAAGTTTAATGAAACAAGAATAAAAAATACACAATTACTACTTTTGAAGCTTGACCAAAACCTCACTAAAACTTAATTTTCTTGCTCTTAGTATGCTGCCCAAGGTGTGTGGACAAGGTTTAGTGAAGAAACCTTAACCATTGGAGGCTTGGATTATGGTTGCATGGTGGACTTCAAGGTGCGGCCATGGAGTTTTCTCTCCCAAAGGTTTCAGCTGAATTTTCCCAAGGTTGAAGATGAAGTTATCTTCTGTCCATATGTTGATTAAATGTCCACTTAAGTGGAGTTAGTGGAGCACTAAGGTAAAGGCTTAATATTTGTTTAGTTAAAGTTTCATAATTTAGTTTTTATCCCCCATTTCTTTCACTATTCTTATAATGTGTCACAATTTAATTTTTCATGACATTTCTAAAGTGTAATATCATTTATTTTTAATGGAAATTTAGGTCAAAAGATAACTCAGGGTGTCAAATGACCACAATGCCCCTATTTGGGTTGTATTCGATTTTTTTCGTAACAAGTTTTGTCATTTTCTCAATTTCGTTTTCTTTGTACTAATTACTTAATTTTTCTTTGACATTTCTAATGTCATTTATACTTCAATAGATGTTTATTTAAGTCTTAAAAATATTTTCCAGGGTTTCCTGCAGTCCAGGGCTAGTCAACGGTCCACACCGCAACTTCCCGCTGCGGTCACCCATCGCTATGGTTCTCGGCTCGTTTAACTTGGTTACATTTCATTGCTATTATTTTTCCTTTATTTTACTTGTATTTTATTTTCTTGTATTTCATTATTCTATGTCTCCTCACCCATATCTAAGTGTAGTTTTAGGCATCCTAGCTATCCGGACAACACTGGTCACCGGAACAGTAGAACGCACTACCGAACATAGGGGTGTTACATTACCACCCACTCTCTCTCCTTCTCTCTTTCTTTCTTTCTTCTTCTTCCTTCTTTCTCCATTGACACACTTTCTCAAAACTCAATTCCTTGCTTTTCCTCTATGGGTTTTCCATCTAATTGGTAGAGAGCATCAAAGTAATCTTTGATTTAAAGATTAAAAGCAAGGGGAAACAAGAGATTAGAAGAAAATTGAAGATTTGAGGAGTTGGAAGGAAGTCATCAAGAGGTAAGCTCTTTAATGCTCATTTACAAACCTTAAATTAAGTTAGATTATGATGAAATTTCATGAGAAATTGAAAGGAAACATGTATGGAACCTAAACTAGGATTTTGGCCAAATTGGAGAAAAATTAGGGTTTGATGTATTTTAATGAAAATGATAATGAAATCAAGCTTAGTTGAAGTAGTATGCATGATTAGAGTAAAGAAATTGCATTAAATGTATATAAATTTAATTATGGGAGATTAGGGTTCATGGGAAAATTAGAGCTTTGGTGCTTGAGAGTGAAATTGGAGTGTATAGTGTTAAATTATGATCATTTTAGGTTTATTTAGTTTGAATTGACATTGGGTTGATGAATGGAGATAATGAAATGGTAGGATTAGGGAAAATTGCAAACTTTGATATTTGAAAATTATGGGGTTTGTGTTAGGAAGTGCCATTAATGTGTCAATGCTAAATTATAGTCATTTTTTGTGAATTAAATGTGAATTGAGGTTAGTTAGAGGGAACAATTGAAGAAATGAAAAATTGAACTTGGGCAGAATTTTGTATAATGAATTTAGTGTGTTTGGAAGCCCATAACTTGAGTGACACAACTCCAATAGGTGTGAAACTATTGGAAACAAAACTTAAGACATAGGGCTAGAATTTTCGTGAAGATACCATGCCCCGAAAATGACCTTAAGCTACCCGAAATGAGCCTTGAAATGGGAGATAAAATTCTGGAACCTGTAGAATTTGACCATATGAACAGTAAACTTTGCATGGCCACAACTCTCTCTAGAAAACTCCGATTTAGTCAATTCTTAAACCGATGGAAACCTAAGAATAGTAGAACATTTCATATGAAGAACTTAAGGCCAAATTATGGACTTAACCCAATCAAATTGCTGAGCAAAATTGAATTACCGAATCAACAGAAATCTAGAAATCTGTAGATTTACTGTATGAACAGTAAATTTGTATGGCCATAACTCTCTCTAGAAAACTCTGATTTAGGCGATTCTTAAACCGATGGAAACCTAAGACATAGTAGAACATTTCGTATGAAGAACATTAGACCAAATTATGGATTTAACTTGATCAAATTGCTCAACGAAGTTGGATCGATAAATCTGCCAGAACTGAATCTACAGGATGAACAATAACGTGAACAATAACCTTGTTTTGGTGATAACTTGAGCTACACAGCTCCGAATTAGGCAATTGAAAAAGGAAAATAAAGTTAAGACCTAAATGAACAATTTTCATGAAGAATACCTAACCAAATTATGATTGAAATTAGGTAAAAATTAGGTTCAAAGATTGGGGCACCAAGTTCTCCCAAAACCAAAATATTCTAAAATTTGCAAAGCTAACTTAGGATGCATTACACATACATGTAATGAGTTCTTGGTAGCAATTGAGATTGGTATTGAAGTATTGTATTTTTGTATTTTCAATAGAATAAGAAGTTGGAACGGACAAGGAGAAGTAGGTAAAAAAAAAAAGGAGAATTATTGAAGGTTTGTGCACAACTAACATTTTCTTCGTTTTTAAACTTGTAAGTTGCTTGGAATGTGTTAAATTGAATGAGTTTGCTTTGAACAAGTTTACTTTGACTAAAATATGGTTTTTCTCTTGCATTTAAGAAATTTGGGTGCTGCCACCTTCATATGGATATTATGATGAATTTAAATGTGTTTATTGGTTTATAAATGTGATTATTGAGTTGGAAATTTTTGGAAACTGTTTTGAAACCACAGTTAGCAGGACAATCCCTTTCGAAACTCGCCAGTAGTAATGGCTATTGGGGTTGATAATTGATATTGATTATGTCTCCCATTAATAACGGTTAATGGGGTAAAATTACATGAGTACTCATTAGCTAGCTAGCCCTTCCCTCATTAATAACTGTTAGTGAGGTTGAGATTGCTTTGTCGTGGTGTACAACACAGCACTGATCGTGAAATTTTGTGTCATGGCCTAAATTGTGTATTGATGTTGGCAGCACTAATTCTTTGCGAATTGTGATTTATGAAGTGTGATTTCTCATTTGAAATGTTATTCCAATAAATGGCTCTTATGAACTTAGAACTATTGTGATGTTTTCATGCTTAAGAAGGATGTGATTTGTTATGCTTTGACAAATTGTATTTTCCCTTAAGTTTTGAAATTTTAGTTGTGCACCACTGAGTGATATACTCAGCGATAGCTTCTTTATGCTGTCGCAGGTAAGGGAAAGGAGAAGGCTGTCGAGTGAGAGACTTAGAAGCAGCATTTTGGTATTGTTTATGGGTATTTACGTTAGGTATACCTTTTTGAGTCCTTTGGATGTATTTTGTACCTATATGTATGGATGTACGAACATTGAGCAGTTTATATTAAAAAGTACTACATTGTTATCACATTTTGAGTTTGTAACTATTTTGTATTTTACCTTGAGACTTATGAAAATGTAACTTTTGCAATATTTAATCCATCATTATTTCCAATAAATGTTTACATGGAATTTTAATTATTCTCATGCAGTTTTCTATAAAAGAATTGATAAGATAAAAAGCTATGGTTTGTTTTAAAATCCTTTGTAGCATAACTAATGGGTTATCGGTAGATGGAGTTCGGTAATTCATTAGGTATGAT